>NC_046379.1:1163171-1251277 GCF_011125445.2 Fundulus heteroclitus | reverse complement strand
TTCTGATAACATTTCAAGGGATATGCAGGTCCATTGCAGCAAGTTCTGGTCTCACTCCTGAGAGTTGTCCAAAGGTGAGAACTCATGACCACAGTTGGCATCTTTTAAACCCGAAAAAACATTGATTGGATACACACCCCATCTAATTTTAAGAAGAGACTTAAAACTTTCCTTTGTGTGACAAAGCTTCTAGTCAGAGTGGCTCATGTTTACGCCTGAGCTATCTCTACTAGCTTATGCTGCTATAGGCTTAGGCTGCTGGAGGACTCAGGGTCATTACCTCTCTCTCTACTGAGTTCTCCTACTCTCTCCCATTTGCATTGTTTGTTGTTATTTCAACTTTTCGTTCTCTGTCATTCTTTCTCTTCATAGAAGGGTACACTGGTCTGGTGTTCTGTTAGCTATGACATCATCAGGGAGCAGATCATCCTCTATATACCATCTAACCATAGAAATACTTAACTCCTGGGTCAATGTGACTTACAACGTCAGGGTCAATGTGAGCTTCTGAGCTTTCTGTGTCTCTCCTGTCTTCTCTAAGCCCCAGTGGGTGGAGGCAGATGAGTGTTCACACTGAGCCTGGTTCTGGTTCTGCTGGAGGTTCTCCTCCCTGTTAAGGGGAGTTTTCCTCTCCACTCCACTGTCGCTTCATGCATGCTCATATGAGGGATTGCTGCATGCAAGCCATCAACAATGCAGACGACTGTCCACTGTGGCTCTACGCTCTTTCAGGAGGAGTGAATGCTGCTTGGAGAGACTTGATGCAACCTGCTGGGTTTCCTTAGAGAGGAAACTTTCTCACCAACCTGGAGGATCTGATGGAGTCTGACTTTGGAAAGTGCCTTGATGATGACGTGATGTGGATTGGTGCTATATAAATAAAATTGAACTGAACTGATTCTACTCTGAGCTCCCAGTGGAGGAAGGAGCTCCTCATCCTATCTCTAAGGGTGGACTCAGCCTCTTGTATCTGATATGTCAATTTTTTTTGTAATGACCCCAATCTCATAACCAGTGTTAATGTGGAGCATTGCTTTATGACTTAGCGTTCTGTGACAGAGCAGAGAAGCCCATCTCTGCAGATCAAGGCTCATCACATCTATTCCTCTCGCAGTCTATTCTGCCATCATTCATGAATAAACGCCAAAGTGCTTTAAACTCACGTGATGCAGACATTGACCCCAAACCTGAAGGAAGTTTTCCATATTGTTGGCCTTGGACTAAGTGGAGCTGAATCTCTTCCTGGTTGCTTCACAGTCAACCTCCCAAGGTGAAGCTGAGGTTTATAGACATTACATACCAACATAATTAGATGATTTATAAAAATAAACATAATTAGATGATTGAAAATGATGAAAATATAAATCTGAACTTTTAATGACACACATTCAACACATCCTGGGTTTCACACAAACCGATAAAAAAATGAATTGTCTTGCAGTCATTCAATCTCATATGAAAATCTGTTTGTGCAAACATTTGGAGAGTTTCTTCTATTGTTACTGAAGTAGCAGAATGAGTATGCAGCACACGCATGCAGGCGTACACACAAATAAAAATGAATAGGTAAACCCCAATGAGCCGTCACATATATAACATCGTCACACTTCCTGACATCCCAAGTTTTCCAAAAATGTGCCGCACTGTGACAGCTTAAATAAAGGGGCAAACAGGCATATGTGCATCTGTGTGTGTCACCTGCTTTTTGCTGTGACCATCTGCAGAGGCACCTGCTCTTAGCATTTATTTCCATCTCTTCACATCTCTCATCTGTGTCATCCAACTCCTATCTCTTAGCCATTCTTTCCACTTACACGCACACCCTGAGAACGTAGGACATGGTTAGGCGGATCTAATACAGAACAACACAGATGTCACAAACAGCAGATTTTATTCAACTAGACACTGTGGGTTTTTGCATTAGCATAAAAATAAGACTGCAAGTGTGATGAAGGGCAATATTAATAAGCAGTGTCTTTATTAGCTCACATAATAAACTTACCTTACCTTACAGCATAAATTACATTTAATATACTGATATTTTATTCTTTATGCAAATGTAAAAGTCCACTGATCGCCAACAGAATATCAGAGAGGAATGCATTCAGACTGGAGAAGCTGGATGTTACGGTGACAGTGAGGACAACTCTGGACAAGCTGCCGGACATTACGGAGGATTCCAGTCACTCCCTGGTCGCCATCATCAGTAACCAGAGGAGCCTGTTCAGTGACAGACTGCTGCTTATCAAGTGCAGGACCAACATACTGAAAACCTCTTTGTCCCTCATGCCTTCAGACTTTATGACTCTCTACTGGGGAGAGGAGAGGAAACAGGAGGAGTGAGAATGGGATGGGGAGGAGCAGTAGCTAGCAGAAGGAGTATTGGCCAGCCACGTCTACCTTTATCTTAAAACAGTCACTAACTGTTTTAAAGTATAATTTACAATTAGATAAATACATTCCTGTGTATATCTTTTTAACTTTTTATATACCTATACTTTATTTTTACTTGGTATTGGCTTGCTGCTAATTTTAAACTCCCTGAAGGATTTTTCCCAAGGGACTTATCTATCCGTCCATCCATCCATCTATTAAAGCACATATTTTTTTTATGAAACACACACAAACTGACTTTAAAGATGGTTATACATTCTTTAATTTAAGCACTTCACTATTCTTCAGGTGCAAGTTATTTGTCACAGTTTTTTTTTGTCTGTATTTTATCATGTCACTATTATTCTTTGTCGCTTTTTAATATACAAAGTTGTTAAAAACATTCTTTAAATTTAAATGCATGCATGCAGTGCAATGGTGGAGCTTCAAAGCTGTATGTCTTACTGGTGCACTAGTAGACCTTGAGTTCAGCAGTGCTGCAGCTAGAAAAAATAACAAGACCTTTGTTTCTGATGCCAATGAGAAGGTCAACAAGCAGGTAAATGTTTTTATTTATTTTTGTCATTTGGATTATAATGTGGTAAAAAAAAAAAAAATTTCTGTGAGCCTGTAGGGCTGAGTCAGTGCAAAAACAATGTTTTTAGAGGCAAACAGCATCTAGCTGCATTATGCGAGACAGCACTTGACACAGACTGATAGGCAGAGGCGTTGTCTTCAACAGTCACCCTCAAGAGCTCAAGACGATCTGTCTGATAACGCACATCTACACACCAGCAGAGAGAATCAAGGTTAACGAGAGGCAGAGAAAAAACGCGTTTAATCGCCATGAAGGGGCAGTCTAAAGGCAAAACCACTGATTCCCTCACATTTTAATCATTGTAATGATTTTTCACATGATCCATTGCATAGAACATATAGTCACTGAATGACTGCTGCTCTTTTTTTTTGTATTGTGTTTGCCTTGGTGTGTTCAGTGAGTTGAGTCCTTGTATAAGCACATTTGAATCTTCAATAAATTCTTCATAGAGAGAATTGCTTTTGGGATCTGCTCTCATATAAACACACACAGAGTTTTTTACCCACTCACCGTGTGTAAGCTTAAGGGAGCCAGTATCTGTATCCATTCAACACAAGCAAAAATAAAAGGGTTTGACAAAGGCAACTTGCAGTAACTTTTGTGAGAAAAGTAAATATAACAAAAAAACAAAAAACTTTAGCTTTTTCTGAAGAAAAATCCTCTTCTCTCCAGGTATCTTGTCTAGAACTAAATTTAGCTCATTGACCTTCTGAATTATGCACCCATAAATGTTACATATGGTTTTTTTCAGAATGACTGACTCGGTTTGAACATTAAAGATGACATCCTTAATGTTCAACTACCCTGCGGGATGAAACACAACAACGATCAAGTACACCATGACAGAATTCAGGGATGAAATACTGCCATACCTCACAAAACAGCAGCAAACGCAAAAATAGAGTAAAGGCACATCACAATAAATTAAACTCTCATGAGAGCTAATTTATTTCAGTAAACTTAACTGAAAAACAGAAATTCATAGATAGTGTGATTCCACTCAGATTGATATATTCAAACATTTACTTCTGATAATTTTGAAAACTCTGGCTTCAGGCTAATAAGAACTCAAAATCAAGTTTCTCAGAAAATGATGTCATAGCAGATCAATACAAAAGAAGCATTGATAAAGAAATGGTCCTGCTGAACACTGTCTCCATGCACTGCGTAGCATCTGCACTCGTCTTGGTCGGGCTTCTGTCGTAAATTACTGCATCAGTGCAGCGTGACATGGAGAAGATCAGCTTCTGGTTCTGCTGAGGCGTTCAGGGAGACCAGAATATTTTAGTAGTGGCTTCAGCTCATCTGAATTGTTTGTTCTGGTGTTTCTTATATTCCTCACTTGAAGTGAACAAAAAGTATTTAGGGTCTGTCAAGACCTGTACTAAGTCCAGAAAAATCTGCTATCAGTCCCTTTTTGAACGACATGAATTACTGTGTTGTTGCATGAATCCATCCCTCAAAGCTCCCTTAATGATGCATTTATGACCACAGTAAATTATTTGCAATTCATAAACAGCTTCATATACAGAACTGTGCAATCACACATTCCCTAAAAAATTAGAGAGTGACAAATAGGCGTTACCAGTAGAGTTATTGTAACATGTAACAGACCACAAACTTCTTAGCAGGGGGCAATAGCCCTTACCGCTTTTGGAAATAAGCTGTTTTTAAGTTTATTAGTCTTTGATTTTGTGTTTATGAAGCATTTACCTGATATAAGTGGGTCAAACAGTGCATTACCCTGATGGGTGGGATCTGTGGCAATATGTCTGGCCCTTCTCTGGACTTCTGCTGCATAAACCCTACCCAGTTCTCATAGAGTACATCCCACAGTACCCTGTGCTGTCCTCACCACCCATGCAAGATCCTTCCTCTACTGAACTGTACAGCTCTCTTACCACACTATTATTCTGAGACATAAAATGCTGTCTATGGTGGGTCTGTAAAGGTTTATAACAGTTTATTGGAAGGTCCAGGCTGTTTCAGTTTTCTGAGGAAGAACAGCCATTATTGGGCGTTAATCACCAGGTGGGAGATGTTCTCAGTCCAGGAGAGGTCAGAGGAGATGTGAATGCCCAGGAACTTTATGCCGTTCACACGCTACACCACCTTATCCTGTTTGCTCAAGAGGAGCATGTTCAGTCTTCCTGGACATCCTGTAGTCTACTATGACCCCCTTTGTCTTGCTGGTGTTCAGGATGAGGTTGCTCCTGGAGCACCACTGTGTAAGGTTGCAGACCTCCTCTCTGTGATGGGTCTCATCACTGTTGAAAATGAGACCAACCATTGTGGTGTTGTTGGCAGACTTCCCACGCTTATGGGGTGGAGAGCAGAGCAGTCGTGGGTGAAAAGGAGGATGCTAAGGTGTTATTGTGTTGAGGACCAATGGGGCGGATGTGAGTTTCCCAATCCTCTCCACCTTGGGCCTGTTGGTGAACAAGTCATTGATCCAGGAGCAGAGCGGTGTTTCTGGTAGCACGGTGTTGAAGGATGAACTGGAGTACACAATTAGCATTGTAACAGAGGTGATGGGATGCTGGAGATGAGTCTGAGCTGTGTGAACAGGACAGCATCCTCTGTGAAGCGATTCTCCCTGTAGGCAAACTGCAGGCAGTCCAGGCCAACTTTGATGGCACCTGTATTGTATTTCAAGACAAAGGCAAGGCAAGGCAAGGCAGATTTATTTGTATAGCACATTTCAGTACAGAGACAATGCAAAGTGCTTTCCACAGCCTGGGAGCAGCTGAGCAGAAAGACAGATCTCCCATTGTACGGAGCTTCTTCCTTGGTGGATTCAGCAGATATGTGGAGGTAGATCAGAGGATGCGTGTTGAGGTCAGTGGGGTACGGTGGGGCGTCACCATGGATGCACTGGTGGGTAAGGAGGGAAACCTCGTATTCAATCCTGAGTGGGACCGGAAGCCAGTGAAGAGATTTGAGGATGTGGTGATGTGGTCATGTTTGGGCACCCTCATCAGGATCCAAGCAGTGCTGGTTTTTATGAACTGCAGCTATATATGGATATGAACTACGTTTTCTACTTGGGACCAAGTGAAGACGCCTGGTCTAAAATAGCATCCGTTCCAGTTTCATGAAAGATGCTGGGATCCAAGGAGAAAAATATATCCTCAATTGGTTTTAAACTTCTTTTCTTTGACATGAGATGTTTCTATAAGCTTATTTGATATAAATTACCTGACAAGAACCAAGGCAGAGTTTTGACAAATTATTCCTATAGAATAATCAGCACCTAATGACTTCACATGTTCAGGTTTGCTGTTGGCTTTATAAATGACTAATTAGAAGCTTCAAGCTTCTTTCAGTTACTTCTAATTGGAAAGTTTGAAACTCCCCGAATAGAACATCGGAAGTAAGTCATTAAACATTTCCTGCAGATTTGCCGGAAGCATCGTATATGTTAAATCTGAAAACTAAAAAATAAGGTTATAGATAAATTATTATAAAAGCAAGTTTGAATTTACTGTGTATTTTTTATATAAATAATAAAATATTTACATACACTGCTGGTAAAACTCCTTAGCAAGTAGATTATTGACCAACCAAACATTTTTGGTAAACATCAACAAGCTTTTGGGGGCATTCTGTTTGAATAGTTGACTATTCCTCTTCAGAGAACTGGCAAAAGCTAGAGCTCTAGGATACTTCATGTTAGCTTGTTTATGGAATCTAAAACCAGTGGCCTGTCAAAACA
The DNA here is from genome assembly GCF_011125445.2 of Fundulus heteroclitus. Lineage (NCBI taxonomy): Eukaryota > Metazoa > Chordata > Actinopteri > Cyprinodontiformes > Fundulidae > Fundulus > Fundulus heteroclitus. The sequence continues at coordinate 1,244,591 of NC_046379.1, read as the reverse complement.
CCCAAATGCTTCAAAGTTTCCATTTGTGATGATAATGAATTTGGAGATACTCCTTCATTTATTCATAAAGTTTTACTGACAGCAAAACAGCCCCACACCATAAGGATACCACCAACATGCTTGTTAGTTCATACAATGCCACCGGGTTTAAAAGCCTCACAAAGACACCTCCAAACATGCTTTTTACTAACTTGGCCTTGTTTCACCATCACACTTTTGTCCAGAAGACATTTGGTCAGTCAATGCAGGTAGCTGAAGATTTCAGTTAGCAGCACCTTCTTAGTCCATGGTGACCTGCACTTCTCCAGAACATTCATTAAAGAAATCCTTTAAAAAGAAAAATGACCAGTTACAGTAAGTCATGGTCACTAACCAGAGGTTAATGACCAATTGTCTTGTCGAAGGGCAACTTATAAAATTCTCCACCTGGATACCATAAAGCTGATCTACAGGAAATGCAACCTTCAGCACCACAAGCAAGGACAACACCACAAAGATGTGAGTTTGAAGGTTTATTGAAGGAAGAGGTCAAGGAGATGGATGGATTGGGTGTGAGGATGAGTTAGGACTCCCAGATGGAACATTAGACAAAGAGGACTGGATGGAGATGAAGAATGAGACCAGGAAGTAGGGGAAGGGATCAGCGCGATGGGTTGAAGAGGAGGAAGAGGGATGAGGTGAGGTCCAGTTAGGGAGAAGGAAGGATGAGGTTTTATGGACGTGACAGAGTGTGAGTGAAGTGTGTAGGAGCAGACTGCTGCGTAGTTTTAGTTGTGGTTAAGGCATGGCCCTGCTCCTCGACCTAACATAATAACTTAATTTTATAAACTTTAAAGAAATGTAGTTGTATCATTTACCCTGCTACAGAGGTCAGTGTAAGAATAAAATAAAATGGATTGTTATCTCCACAATTTTAAGCATAAGACTCAATATTTTTATTTATTCAAATGCAACAAAATTCAATTCAATTCAATTTCATTTATGTAGCACCAATTCATGAAACATGTCATCTCAAGGCATTTACAAAGTCAAATCCAATCATATTATACAGATTGGGTCATTAAACAACCTTTACTAACACATTTGAAATGCAGACAATAAATCAAAAAAAGGAAAAAAAAGAAAAGCAGAGAGAGAAGCGATGCAGGTTGGGTGGACATAGGAGGGAGGATTAAATCAGCAGACAAGGTGAAAAGGTATCCAATGGTAAAAGTGATGGTAGATGAGTGTTGGAGAGGTAGATGGTGAGATAACAGATGAGAGCGTGGGCGAGCGGCACGAGAAGTGAGGAGAGGAGAACACAAGAACGATTGAAATAGGGTGCCAAATGGTGCTATCGAAAGCAGATAAATACCAATAGGCGACAGAGGATAATAGATTGAGATAGGAAATGAAGCAGAGAATGAGGGAGGGCAGAAAAAGAAGAAAAGGATTGGGGTGACCACATGATGCAGAAATGAATGGAATAAAAAGAAAGAAATAGGCGAACCATAGGTAGTAGTTAGGGGAGAGTTAAGGAGAAATGGAAAAGAAATGACCAAAAAGTAGAAAATAGGGTTGGTGGAGGTAAAATGGTAGGATGAGAAATAACAATAGAAGGCAATATCCTGATGGGAAGAGGAGACAATGATGAGAAATGACAAGAGATAAATATAGTTAGACATAATATATTATATACAGCAAGGTGTCAGGATTGTAAAGCAACAACAGCGGTTTGCGGGTTCTTACTTGAAATACAGAATAAAGTGACTGTTCCGATGAGAGAAGTATGGAAAATATGTGATAAACGTTCTGACCATCAGTTACACCACTGTGCACAGGGATCATTAGGTCTAAAACAAAATAAATAATACGCATAAATCAAACTATCCAATGTTTCTCACATTCAGATCCTAAAACACATCCTATAACAGAAAAGTCAGCTGATCTCAGAATACTAACAGAGATACTAATACTCCCTCTATCCAAATATATAGGCACAGTGGGAAATAACCAGAACCTTTTTACAGAAATAAACATACAGCAGAACTTGACTTAATATGATTCATGGGAAGTTATCCTCTATTTTTATATGTTCTGCATTCAAATAAACAGCAATGAATTGCTAATAAGTCAGTGGTTGTCATCCAGAGATTTGTGAAAATCCAAGAAGGCTCTTAGCATCCAACACTTCACAGACTCACCCAAAACTGGACAGTAACAAACAGTAAAAAGTTGCCTAGTTTATTGAATATTTTTTACCTCCAACATTCAGATTGTCATGTCTGAATTTGGCCAGAACTACATAAACCCAGTAAAAGCTGATGGTGGTGTGACAGAGTGGGACATTATTTCTTGGGTCTCTTCGTACCACTTTAGCATCATTTCTACCCCGCAGTCCACCTAAATATTCTTGCTGACCATGTCTACACCTTAAAAAAAATCCCAATACACAGTGCTGTTGTTCTTACCTTTGTTCCCTGAAAATGTCTTTTCTGCTATAGATTATAACTGCTCTCTGCTTATTGGTACATGTTTACCTGTTTCTCTACATAATGCAATTGTTGGAATCCAAAGTCAAATGTCTATGTCTGTACTTTCAAACGTGGCAAAATAATGTTGATTCTGATTATGATCAAAGTGGATCCAGCTTCTCACAACTTCTTTCAGCAGGATAACGATCGTTGTGTCAAAGTCCAGATAACCTCAAACAGGTTTCAGACCTTGGCCAATCTGCTGCAGAGGCTGGGCAAGCATGTCCCAGAAAGCACTCCACCGATACCAGGGTTCCATCTTTTATATTAACGAAAACTGGTGCTCAGATGAAACCCTGCTACAGAAATCATGCAGTCCTCACACAGAGTCACTTTTTATTAAACCCCTTCATTCACTGAGAGATTTAAGCGTTTAGGTGGGAAGTCTGACTATAGTAGATGGTCAGGACATACATGGACCAGTAAGTTGAGAAATTAGCTTTTTGACTCAGCTCTTTCTTCACCACAACAAACCTGACCAGAACCCCATTACTATAGACACAGCCCCAATCCGTCTGTCCATCTGTTCCATCCTACTATCACTCATAAACAAGACACCAAGATACTGTACTTATACTCCTCTGCTTCAGACAGAGACGAAATAAAACATTTTCTGGTTGAGAACCATGGCCTCAGATTTAGAGGAGCTGACTCTCAACCCGACCACAACATATTCAGCAGCGAACATCTCCAGCACAGACTGGAACAAGACAACAGAACCACATAGTCCAAAAAAAGCAGAGACGCAGTTCTGAGGTTCCCATACCAGACCCCCTCCTCTCCACCACTGTGTGTGGGATCCTGTCCTGGAACACCAGAGAAAGGATTGGTGGCGTGGAGCAGCCCTGGAGAGTCCAACCAGCACTGGGGACATTCTCAACTTTGTCCCAAGAATGAAGACACAGCCTTGCTTTGGGAATAAAAGGATTGAATAGCCCTTAAAAACCACCCAGATAGCCACATTCTCACTGCAGCCCCCACAGAATACACTCAGAAGACAAAGTTAGAGGTCTTCTCCAGATCCACAAAACACATGCAGAGTGGAGAAGCATACGCTGATGATGCCCTCATCAATTCTGCCAGGATAAAGATCTGCTCCACTCTTTCATGGCCAGGACGAAAAACACATTACGTCTCCTTAATCTGAGAATCAACAAGGAGTCAGAAACTCCTCTTCATCACCCCAGACATGTAAATATTTTCAGTTTCTGGGAGCAGTTTAAGTTTTTTAACCATGATGGAATGAAATCAACATTTTGCCTTTCAAAAAATAGGATAGATGAGAAGAAAAGGGGAAAGGGAAAATCACTGGCTTCTTTAACAGGGTCATGTGCTTCTCCCATCAGCATGTTAGTGGACATTTATAGTCTTTGATAAACATATTACAACAATAACAATGGCTGCAGTGGTAAATTAAGCTGTGCACCAGAGAAATATGGATATAGACAGAAACAAAAGCTTAAAACCTAATAATGAATATGAAACTTTTATTTTGCCCTTAATTTTGTCCATCCACCCACAACATTCCATTTCAGTCTTCCTCATATAATCAGAACCTTTTACATTCTAGACATAAAAATAATCTGTTTCCAGATGCATATATGTTTTTAGCAGAGCAGCACACAGTTCACGGTTTAGTGCTTGTTGTTTGATTACATGTTTGTGTTTGTGTGCACGGTGAAAACCCCAGAGAAAGTGAGTGTGTGTGTGCGTGGGCGTTTAAGAAACAGTACTGAGCCAAATTACTCTTATTTAGAATGAGAGTGTGTGACAGCTGCATCATAAACAGCTCCTCTCTGAAAGTCTAAAGTCACAGGGGCCATTTTAACATTTGGAGAAGTCCAGAATCAAAGCTTGCACACATTCACACACGCACACACAAAGATACACAAAAACAAAGGTGGCACTAAATGAGTTTCTTTCAGTGCGTGCCAATCTTATTCTCCATGGCTGCTGCACACACTGAAACAAAATAAGTGCACAGTGAGCCTCTCCTCTCAACCAGATATTTTTTTTGTCACACACACGTCCAGCTGCACACAAACACACACTCACTAAGCCTTGGCCCTCCTTGTTAAGAACGGCTCAGTCAGGGTAAAGCAAAATCTAAGAATTGATTAAAAACAGGTTTTGTGTTAGCCAACAGATGGTGAAAAATATAACAAGAATAAAGCTTTTGCCTCATACTAGCTGGCTATAACTAACTGGTTCTCAACACATCTGCAGTTGCAGAGCAGCTTAGCTCAACGCCTAAAGTTGGAATTAAAAGTTTACTATTCATTAGAAAACTCCAGTTTTTATTTTGTTTTTATGGCATGGGCCCACCTTCATATTGACTTTGTTTTTTTCTCTTATAATTCTGTGTAATATAACAGCCACTCCTGGTCTTCACAAGCAGGAATGTTGCTGCAGCTCATTATTTGACTCATCCATCCATACCAGGTTTGGACAACCACGTGTACCAGACTGTAACCCTTCTACTGTAGTCAACCTTCACTACAGCTTACCAGCCAAGGAAACCCAACAGGCGCAGGCTGCCTTCCAGAGGGGGCACTTGAGAACAACATGCAACATTTGAGCAGGCGAAGGCAGACTCAGGGTCTTTCTCACACCCCTGCTCCCTGTTTGCCATCCAGAGTTTGAGCTTGAAGAAGAAGCGGGCCACACATTTGGGGTGTGGGCTGGGGATGGATGTTGGGTCCCGGGCTCGGCTGGGACTTCTGCTCCACCCTGGAATATGCAGGTAAGGTTTGGGGGGGGGGGGGGGGAGGCAACACCTCTGGGGTCGTGGGGTGGGCTCTGGTTGTCTGGCCCGTTCTGTTCATGTTGGGTGGATGGGCTTGTGGGTTGTCTGGGCTAGGATCGCGGTAGGGGGTTGGGACCAGAGTTGGGCCGGGTAGGTTGGGTTGTGGGGACTGTGGGGTTCCATGGATTGCCCCCCCTCCTGGGACATGTCAGGTTTCTGCTAAGTGTGGAGCCCCCCCGCTCTCCTCCGTTGGCTGGTGCCCCTGGGCCTCAAGTCTTTGGGCCCACGGCTGGATCCGCTCCAGAGGTTTTGTCCTTAGGATGGACCAGCGTCCTTCTGAAGGTCCTGTTGGGATCTTCTCTTTAGAGAAAATGCTCCTGAGTTTTTCAGAGACTCCAGCAACATATGGGATGACAATGTTGTTGAGCTTTTTCTTCTCCCTGTTCTGTTCTGCAACGTGTCTTTTGAATTTCCTTGCTGATTTGACAAAACCCTGTTAGTGTACCCACAGGTTGGGAGAGAATCTTTGACATGTTTCTGTTCCTTGTTCTTCCTTTCTGTCCTAATGGGGAAATGTTCGGCTCCATGGTCTAAGGTTCTGATCACAAAAAGTTTTTGTTGCAGTAGGTGGTGAGAATCAAAAACAAGACATTAGTCGGTGTGAGTAGGTTTCCTGTAGACTTCCAGAAAAGAATATATATATATATATATATATATATATATATATATATATATATATATATACAGGACTGTCTCAGAAAATTAGAATATCATGAAAAAGTATACTAGTAGGCTATTCAACTAATCACTTGAATCGTCTAATTAACTCGAAACACCTGCAAGAGTTTCCTGAGCCTTGAAAAACACTCAGCTTGGTTCAGTAAACTAAATCACAAGTATGGGGAAGACTGCTGATCTGACTGCTGTCCAGAAGACCATCATTGACACCCTCCATCAGGAGGGTAAGACACAAAAAGAAATTTCTCAAAGAGCAGGCTGTTCACAGAGTGCAGTTTCAAAGCACATTCACAAAAAGTGTGTTGGAAGGGGGAAATGTGGCAGGAAACGCTGCACAACCAAGATCTGGCACCTGCCCACAGTGCCCAAACCACCAGTAACTGGTGTACTGACCATGGCATTACTGTCCTTGATTGGCCTGCCAATTCCCCTGACCTGAACCCCATAGAGAATTTGTGGGCTATTGTGAAGAAGAAGCTGAAAGACACCAGAGCCAACAATGCAAATGAGCTAAAGGCCGCTATTGAAGCATCCTGGGCATCCATAACACCTCAGCAATGCCACAGGCTGATTGCCTCCATGCCACGCCGCATTGATGCACTAATCTGTGCAAAACGATTCCCAACCAAGTACTGAGTGCATTAATGGACATTTTCAAATCTTTGATTTTGTTTTGCTGTTATAATTTTTTTTACTTGGTCTGAGGAAATATTCTAATATTTTGAGATAGGATTTTTGAGTTTTCTTCAGCTGTACGCCATAATCAGCGATATTAAAACAATAAAAGGCTTGCGATATTTCAGTTGATTTGTAATGAATCCAGAATGTATGACATTTCATGTTTTTTAATTGCATTACAGAAAATAAAGAACTTTATCACAATATTCTAATTTTCTGAGACAGTCCTGTATATATGTAACACTGGCTTCACCAGAGCTGTTTCAGTGCTATGATGAGCTCTAAAGCCTGAAACTTTTCAAACAGTTAATTACTGTCTCCAATGGCAACAAGAGCAGTATCAGCCAGTTCTGTGATGTCTTGAAGACAATAGAGAATAATGCCATGGTCCACAGTGTCAAATGTTGTTGTCAAGTAGAGGAGGAATCAGCGGAGAGAAAATTCATCTGGTGATTAGACACCCAGATCATGTCGCTTCAATTCAATTCAATTTTTTTTATATAGCACCAATTCATGAAACATATCATCTCTTTCCAAAGTCAGACTCCATCAGATCCTCCAGGTTGGTGAGAAAGTTTCCTCTCTAAGGAAACCCAGCAGGTTGCATCAAGTCTCTCCAAGCAGCATTCACTCCTCCTGAAAGAGCGTAGAGCCACAGTGGACAGTCGTCTGCATTGTTGATGGCTTTGCAGCAATCCCTCATACTGAGCATGCATGAAGCGACAGTGGAGAGGAAAAGTCCCCTTTAATAGGGAGGAGAACCTCCAGCAGAACCAGAACCAGGCTCAGTGTGAACGCTCATCTGCCTCCACCCACTGGGGCTTAGAGAAGACAGAGCAGAGACACAGAAAGCACAGAAGCTCACATTGACCCAGGAGTACTTTCTATGGTAGATGGTAATAGAGGATGATCTGCCTCCCCTGATGATGTCACAGCTAACAGAACGCCAGACCAGGTGTACCTTCTATGAAGAGAAAAATGACAGAGAACAAAAAGTTAAAATAGGCCCTGATGTCCTCCAGCAGCCTAAGCCTATAGCAGCAGAACTATAGAGGTAGCTCAGGGTAACATGAGCCACTCTGACTAGAAGCTTTGTCACAAAGGAAAGTTTTAAGATTAGTCATAAAAGTAGACGGGGTGTCTGCCTCACGGACCAAAACTGGGAGTTGGTTCCACAGGAGAGGAGCCTGATAGCTAAAGGATCTGCCTCCCATTCTACTTTTAGAGACTCTAGGAACCACCAGCAGACCTGCAGTCTGAGAGCGAAGTGCTCTGTTAGGAACATACGGGGTAATCAGAGCTCTGATATATGATGGAGCTTGATTATTAAGGGCTTTATACGTTAGAAGAAGAATTTTAAATTATATTCTTGATTTAACAGGAAGGCAATGAAGGGAAGCTAAAATTGGACAAATATGATCCCTCTTCTTGCACTGAAATACTGTCTGAGATCTTCAGCTGTCCCAAAGCTGAAGGAAATAAACTGAAAAGTTGCTGGAAGGGTCATCAGCTTGGGTGTTAAAATCATCACGTGGTATGGGATTACTGAATGTTGCACAAAAAGTTAAAATTAGATTTGTCATTTCAGAGAGAAAGGATGAGTGGAGTGTGGGCTGGGGCAGGTAAATTAAGGTAATTGCCAGGAGAAAGGGGGTTTGCTTTGAAAAACGAGACAATCAAAATAAGTCAGATCAAGAAAGAAAGTGTGAAATAGTCCATGTCTTTACGTTAAATCAGGGCAAAATCATTACTGTGGCCTTTCTGAAGATGACAGTATCCAGGAAGATAAGCCTCATTGAGCGCAAAGAGGATGTTTGGTTGATACCAGGTTTCTGTGAGGCGCAGCAGGTCCCAGCATCTACATAGAATAAAAGCAATAATTTATTCTGTATAAATTTTTTGTATTTCCAGCTCAAATATTTCATTAATATATTTTAGTTTTCATTTCTTTCCCTCAACACCATCAGGGCTACGGGACATTTCTTCACTTAAATAGCGGCACCTTTACGTCAACCTAAAAGCCTATATTATTAATATACAGTGAGGTTGGTACAAATTATAGTCCTACAAGAAAATCAGTGCCAACCCATTTTTTAAAAGAATGTGTGAAGCCACATTCTGGCAAAAAGATGAATGAACATATCAGTTCTTTCAATAACTCACACCATACTATCATTAATTGCAAATGTTGATTATAGCCAATTAATGTTTTAGTTGATTAAGGTTATACATAAGAATAACTAATAACTGGACCTTATCAAACTGTATTTACATACTTCATTTTGATTTGCTGCCACATCGTTTTTATGCAGCTCAGGTTGCACTTATACACGTAATCAATGCCTCCCCTCTCCTGGGTGCTTTGAGTGAAGTGTGAGAATACAGCTTTAATTCTGTCAAATAACTCTCATATCACTCATGCATTGATTCTTTTAGTTAAGGTTTAATATTCTCCTTGTGCCGTCGTTAGTGATTTGTATTTCTACTTGTGTGAAAATACGCACTTCCAGTTTATTTCCTGCCATTGCCATGGTGAATGGCGTTATCTGTGATCCATTGATGAGGGCTTCTTTCGTGCTTGGGCTTAACTCAAGGTTGATTGGACGCTGAGTTTAGTTACCTGATGGATATCACCTGTTGTGAAACAAAAGACACTGAGCATGACAGTGTGAGGTAGATTTACTCAGAGCTTTCTACACAGAGATCGGCTATTCTTTCTGAAACAGGGCCCCCAGTGCACACAGTAAATAGTGTGTAATTCAAAATACTGGCAGGGATTTTAGGTAAAACAGTTGGTCTGAAAATTAAAAAAGGCTAAAAGTGAAAATTTAGTGTTATTTTAAATTTTGCCAACTTTTCATGGCACAATCAGCTGTTGTTTTTCAGCTGAACCACTGTAAGAAGAACCCAAGTCCTCATCATGCTGTGTTTACCCACATTTGATGATTGAGTGCAATATTCTGGTGCTTTTCATTTTGCTTTCTGTCTGAAGGAATATCTGTTTACACATGCCATTGTTGCTGCTGGTGGACTCAAAGAATGAGACAAACATCTGAGCGCACAAGAAAGACAGAAAAAAAGAAACCGATAACCAACCTGAGTATTTTTTCTATCTGGAAACCTAAATGTCAAGTTTAACCCCCCACTCCTGTTGCTTTTCTGGTTTCCTCCATTGCATCCATCGTTTCCTTTTCATCCCCCCACCTTCCTTTCTGCTGTCAGCAGTAAGCAGCATGCCACCTAAACCCACCGTATCAGCACTGATGCCTGCAGCGAGAGAAGCGGGAGGCCAGACAAAAGGGGGAATAAAATGAGAGATGAAGGTTGTCATGAAAGAAAGACAGATGGGTGAGAAGTGAGAGACAAAGGGACAAAGGATGCTGTGAAGTTTTCCTCAAAAAGCTCTTTAGAGAGCAAACTTTAGGAGGAATAGCTGCAAGCAAAAAGAGTCAATATTCATTTACAAGGACATTAATACACAATAAGGGGTTTAGTATTTGGGATTTATCACTAAGTTTAGAAAGAGGACTTTATTCAGTTGATAAAAAAGTATATTTCCTGAAATCTTGTCGACAGCGTGATTGATCACAGATTTATTCACTAACAATGTTACCTGCTACTTGAAAAATTACAGCTAAATCTGTTCCAGGGAAGCTGCTTTCTACAGACCAAAGCCAGACTTCATTTGTGGAATATGTTGTGTACCGTGCTGCACCTGGATTTCTGAACCACATCTTGACTGAAGAAAACTTCTGTAAACATCTAGCACTCAAGATCTCGCAGGTCTGGACGATGTAGAAAAAAAACACATTGATAAAACAGAAATCATCCATCCATCCATCCATTTTCTGACCCGCTTTATCCCTCATGGGGTCGTGGGGGTTGCTGGTGCCTATCTCCAGCGTTCACTGGGTGAGAGGCGGGGTTCACCCTGGACAGGTCGCCAGTCTGTCGCAGGGCAACACACAGAGACAGACAGGACAAACAACCATTCACGCACACTCACACCTAAGGACAATTTAGAGAAACCAATTAACCTAACAGTCATGTTTTTGGTTTTTTTGGACTGTTGGAGGAAGCCGGAGTACCCAGAGAGAACCCACACATTCACATATTGATCGATATTGATAAATATCAAAACATAAAAAAATATATTTTAAGGGCAGCCCTGGTCATTTTATGCTGTTGCTTAATTACATATTTTTATATAAAGAACACTGAATTCAAACACAACCCTCTATTCAACCAAATTTTTACCCAAACTGTCTTAAAAAAAGAAAAACACGTGTTCTCTGAACTTTTTGAGGAGGGCGGAGCTTCCCTGAGTCTGCGATTGTGATTGGTTGGTAGGTTGTAATGACTAGTATTAACCTACGCTGAGACCAAGGCCGTTTCTCAATATGCGTTCTTGAGCGTTCTCGTGTGCTCGTGATACGTCATCAGCCTCAGCCCGAGCACTGTTCCAATGCTGAGAACGCCAAATCGAGAACGCGCCGAATTCCCCGGATGTTGTTCTCGCCCGCCCTCTTTATCGAGCATGCATCAGAGCAGACTTGTGCGTTCTTCAGACTGACTGCTTGCCCAGAATGCACCGCGGCCGCAGCTTGATTCGAGACAGCGCAAACAGAGCTCACAGCGGTAAGTTAAAAAATTCCCTTTTCTGCTGCTGTTGTTGTTCAAAAGTACGTTTTAAGATCGTTTGAGGCGAGAACATTATACTTTTAAGCTTCCCTATGTGGCCTGTTTACAGAGTTAGTGCGTAATTTAAAAAAAAGTAGTGTGCATAATACCGCTGGTTATGATTTATTTGTTCTGTGTTTATCTGACTGACGTGTGTTGCTTTATTAACTCAATACTTGCTGGAATAAATTGTAAATGTCTGCCAAGGACGGCAGCAGCATATAAAATAAATAAATAAATACATTCTATAAATGTTTTCCTATCTAAGTGAGTTTATTCTGAGTCAGGACACGAAATATTGAGAGGAGAAAGAGGGAAAGAAAATAATAGTAATAATGGTATATGAAAAAACAGGCATTTATTTTATACAAATGTTTTATCTTTGGAAAAGAATGAAGGTGTAGTATATTCAACAAATTATTAACAGTTATTAACATGGTTTAAAACAAAGAAATAACTCATTAAGATCTCATACAAATAGACAATGCCTATAAACTTACAATTAAAAATAGTTGGAATGGAAATTATTTAATGATTATTTAATGTTTTTTCACAGGTGGTGAAAAAAATGAAATGAAGCAGCACGTGTACATGACTAGAACTGATCTACATTAGGTCAGGTGTAGTCATGTTCACTTAAACATGCAGCCAGCTGGAGCAGCATTCTGTCTTCAGCCGCTGGATGGTCGTCCTCCTCTGGTCCACCTCCTCATCCTCCTCTGGGTCAACCTCCTCATCCTCCACGTCTAGCTGGTCCCCTGCCTCTATACTAATATTGTGAAGGATGCAGCAGGCGGCGATTACTTTTGGGGCAAACGTCGGGCAGATTTCCAACGCCCTTAAGAAGATGAAACGCCACCGTGTCTTCAGACCACCAAAGACACGCTCAATTATGTTAATCAGCCTTGGCGTGGTGTCTGTTGTAGCGTGCCTCCACTAGACCTGTACCAAATATAAAATTAACTTGTAATTTAGGTAATATGCTGATATGTCTTAATCTTCTATCCAATTTATATAATCTATGTATCAATTGTGTGTCATTGTTGGCTCTATTTAAGGACAAGAAGGTAAGAGATCTTACTGGCAAGCTGTTTCCCTATAGGATGCACCACAGGCCAGCCAGCAGAGGGTCACCAGCTCCTCTATCTCCTGTGGCCATCCATGGACCTTCTGGATGGGCAGCAGCTGAAGGAGGACGATGGTGGTCCTGTTTAGCCTGAAAGCTGGTTTCAGGTCCCCTTCATTAAAAAAATATTTGGAGGATTGGCACAGAAGTGTTTATCCTCACATATTTTGTTTCTGTTTCTTCCTGTAAATAAAAAATGCCAAATGTTACCAGAATTGTTTTTTGTCACATTTTCTATGCATAAACTATACCTGTTTAACATGCAGATTATTATAGCTCTCAAGAAAGAAAAGGTAAAATGTAAAGTGTTGTATAGTAAATGTAACAAATGGCTTCCCTTCTCTGGTATTTTTACCATTTCACTGAAAAAATGGGCTGAACTAACTGCACATAATTTATAGATTAATCACTGTAAAGGTGGACAGACATAAAAAATATGTTTTTTTTTTTCTCTCTTAATGATCAATGCTGTGAAGGTCAGTAGGTGCAATAAAGTAGCTTAACCCTACTGTTATTAATGTTAAAACTGGGTCTTCATTTTTATTAATATAGGAAAAATAGTCACAATTTCAACCTGATCACCTTTTTAATACCATCCTCAATGTATTTTTAAAGATAAAAGTAGGAAATAGGCTGTCAATCTTAAAATGCCTACCAGTTGGCAATAGATGGGTGAGCAAAGCCTGCCTTCTGAGCCTCCATCAATCTTCTCCTTGCTCGGATTTGTCTCCTCAACTGCATCACCTCCTCTTCAGCCTGCTGGTAAAGCTGACCAACGACCGAAGCAACAGCAATATTGCTCGTATCGCTCATTTTGCTTCTACAAAGTGCTGATTTTTAAAGAAGATTCAATCGCCTCTGCAACTACAACAATTACAACTCCCCACAAAGAAATTCACGCTATTGCTGGTTTTATACCCACAGTTCTGTAATTATTTTAGATATTTTTTATACTTTTTAGAAATTAATTAAAAAAAAAAACGTTTTCAATAAGATATGATGGTGTAGTGTATAAATAGTTTTGAACGTTAAAGGAATGCTCAAGCGCTGTGGGTGTGATGACGTCACGAGTATACTTCTGTTCCAATGCACAATACGTGCTGCGTGCTCGCGTTCTCGTCAAGTCCGATCTTCCTGTGTTCTTACCGAGAACAGACTTGACGAGAACGCGAGTACGGACTCGCGTTCTCGTGAATTGAGAAACGGCCCAACACTCAGTGTTGGTCTCAGCAACTACCTGAAAAAACTCAACCTATAATTTATGATCAAAATCTGCTATAGAACTTTTTTTTTTTATCTTTGAAAGACCTACCATTCTATTTCTGGTTTTAGATTTTGAAATAAAACAATACTTCAGCAAAAGGAGGAGGGAATTGTTTTTTTCAAAATGATGTGCTGTAATTCCATGTTGTAACCTTCCTGAAATTAACTCCTCTCTTCAGTGATGTTTACCGTGCTTTTAATAATTTATAAGAATGTTAATAAGGTAACTGACTTGTGGAGGAGCAGACCAGAGGAGCCAGACTCATTGTGCAATAATTACAGCCCCAGACTAAACAGCTGGCCAGAGGGCTTTTCTCCCTGAACACCGGTTCTTATTTGTTCCTATTATATTTTCAATCTTTAAATAATTCAGATGTAATCCCAGTATGAAAAAATGTCAGCCTATTAGCAAATCTAATGTTGATGTCCTATTTTATATGTAATTCAGGGAAATTCTGGATTATATTCCAGTCCTGTGTAGAAACCTATTTGAAAATATTTGAATGTAAAATGTTTATATTCCAAACCTGTAGCCTCACAAACTGCCTGCTGTCACGCTTTCAAACTGGCTGTACCATTTTCTATTGTTGTTTTTAATTATAATATTAATGTGTTTGATAATTAGGTGGCTGATAAATGTGTTGCACTTTTATTTGTGCTTATTGTATGCCTCCATCAGAAGGCCGCTAAAACAAGGTGAAGTGGTTGGCCCATTTATCACCGCTATCATCAGGAAACACTCACGGTGTACTACAGGCCGATGGGTGCCATCTATCAAACAAATGATATGTTTAGACAGCGTGCATATGCTTTCTGGGTATTAAGGATTAATCGAACTACTCCCACAATAAAAACTCCACTTCCTGAAAATGGCAAAAGAATAAGAAACACAAACAAAGACTAAACCTGAAAAAACATGAATCCGGTTACTTTGATATTATTTTCTGAAGTAGGAAGAGAATATTCAACATCTTAAGGCCCTTTTGTGTCAGAATGATCATAAACAAACAATATAACAATTATAAACTGGCCAGATATTTGACCATTTCCTCATATAGATTTCTAAATTTGCTCTTTTTTCATCCATCCCTCGTGCAGCTCTTTTTCTTCACTCTTTGGTTTTTAACAATGAACCTTTCAGTATCAGCAGAACTATTGTCAATGGTGCCAAACAAAAAGGAAATGAGTCAAAATAAACAAAGTGATAAAAAAAATATTTCAGTACATTTCCTGAAGAGAAAAACAAATCTTTCTCTTAGACCTTAGAGTTTCTTTTTTTATGGACTCTACCATCTCCATGGCTCAGTTTCACTGCATATCTTTATATTATTATTATTATTATTATTATTATTATTATTATTATTATTATTATTATACTAAGGGATTCATTCAGTATTTTATTGCTGATCTGTTAGGTGACAATGTTTGGAGGGCCACCTAATTCCAACTAAAACTGAGTTTTTAATGAAAAACCCACAAATAAAATCTACTAAACCACACTGAGTGAAATAGGGGACCTGAAATGGTAAAATGAAAGCATCTTAATACATATGATCAGTAAAGTCGATACTTTATGATCAAGTCAAAATTTTAAAGCAGACACTAACAGTGACCTGGATGATTGCAGTTCTTTCTTGCATGAACAGGTACATCTCTTACAATTAGAATAGGCAATTACATAAAATTGCAATATTGTTTGCCAGTCATATACTCATTTATCATATAGAAGTATTCCACATAAAGTTATTTATTCCAATCCTTTGTTTCTTGTAATCTTAGTGATTATGGGTACATATAATGGCAACTCAAAATGTATTGTCTCAGAAAATTAGAAGACTGTGAAAAAGTTCCTTATTGGAAACTGATGGTGTCACGGCCTAATCAGCTAATCAACTCAAAACACCTGCAGAGTTTTCCTGAGCTTTAAAGTTTAAAGAGCCTTTCACTCTGGGTCAGTAGGCGACGCCATCCTGGGGAAGACTGACCGGCCAGAGGTCCAGAAGACGTTCATCAACACCTTCATCATGAGGAGAAACCACGAAACGTTTCTGCTGAAGAAGCCACAATCATCACAATTACAAGAAATAAAAGTTTGAGATACTTTGCTCTATGTGTAAAGAATCTCCAATAAAAAAAAACATATAACTTTGTGAAATGTAAAAATATTGCACTTTTACACAATATTATTATTTTTTAAAGATATGACTGTATGTGAATAAACAAACTGCTCCACTGAACTGAGACAGGTACACTCCATGCTTAAATTCATGGATAACATTAGATGATGATTGTCCAGCTTTTTTACTGGAGTTTGGATGTGAAGAAGACCAGGTAAACAAGACGGAACAAGCGCGTTTAAAACTTTAAATGAGTTTAACATTTTATCATCAGTCTGGAGGGGAATATGAAGAGATGCTCAAACATATTCTCTGTACTCTCCGTGAACTAATTATGCAGCAGTCACACCGGCATCTTAAGGAGGAACACCTGGAGTTGCCGGTTAGGAAAACTGATTAGTTTGCTGTGAAAATCCAGCTGCTGCACAAAGCAAGGATAAATATTGCAACCTGCTGCAAGGTGCTGCGGTCACAGTGTTTGCAAAATGACCTGAGTGCTATTCAGCAAATATTTTAACAAATTAATTAATTTAATTCAGTGCAAGTCATACACCAGAAATATAACTGTGAGCATTAAATAAAAGGTTTACACAAAGATTTGTGTTAAATATCTTTACTAAGTTAAAAAGCATAGTTTAATCCCCCCCACAAAGATCTCAGTAACTGAACTGGTGAATTTATCAGCAGAACACCAAATCTGCAATAAAACAGAGATACCATCATCAGGATGCGCTCCCATTAGCCAGCAGCTTCCATCTCCTCTAATTTGATCGCCAGGAACACCAAATGCACCAGGTCACAACCTCCCCTGTGAAATCAGGCTGGTCTCTGAATTTTGTCTTTCAGACGCCTGCGGGGAAAGATGGCACACAAGCCGAGGCGTATAGGCATGCAGCAGTGAGACAAAGCTGGCAGAAACCGTGATAAAAAAGGCACGAATAGCATGAAGACTGGCATGGAATGCCACTGAAAGAAGAAATAAAGAGCAAAGATTAAAGCTGGTTGTGTTACGACTGTCACATCTTTCCTTTTGCCATTTCACACCCGACAGTTTTTATTTTTTTCTGCTTGAATCTGTGACATCTGTCTGTGCAGTGAGTCCACGCAGCTCAGCCGTGTGTCGGGTCAAGGCACCATAAATGTTTCTATTTACCATAAATTCATTCTTAAATTAGGAATAACAGAGAGATGACCATTAGTTGTAGATACAAAGCTGGCAATTACAAGTCCAGACAGGGCAGGTTCTGTGTATTAGATTAAAAATTAAATAAAAAACACATCAACAGTTCTCACTGAGTCAAATAACAGAACTTAAGCCTACTCATTTATTACTTATATTTGATACATTATGTTATCTGTGCACCCATATCTTTAAATACATATGAATGTTGATATGAAGGACAACCTTATGTTTATTGCAGTCACCAGGTGAAGCATTATTTTGCATGAAAACATAAAAGCTACACAACCAAAATGCCACATTAATCAGCCTTATCCTCATGAAGTAAGTCTACAGTCAACATTAACCGATGTCGGCAAAGCTCAAAGCAGCAACGCTTGAAGTGAGCCGAAATTCTTCCACAATGATGTTAGCGATGTTAAAGTCAGACAGAAACCAGTCAGTAGAGTTTCTGTTGCTGAAGCCAGAGCTGCAAGCTGTTGACAAATGGAGAGCACTTTTCAGGGAGTGGTGAGAGCGGAGCCTAACTCACCTTCAACAGTCAGACTTGACTGTCTACGAGTGTTAGGTTGACTTATAGGCGGCATTCTTTAGTTGTGATAAGTGAAGGGAGGGTAATTAGCAAGATCTTTTTTTTATTTCAAGCCTCAATGAAGAAAGAAAGGCACAAATGACGGGTTGGTAATTCATTTGATCACTTCATGTCAAAACCAATACTTTGAGCAGGTGCCGTCTGAAAAGCAGGAAAATCAGTTTCCACTTTGGGTTCCTGAGAGAATCTTCTGTCTCACTTCCTCTCTTTCACGTACACACAAACACTTAGCAAACATTTTACACCTCCAGACAGCAATTACCGCGCAGCAGATGTTGGCTTGAGAGATGAACAGCTGATGCACACAAGCGTTCTCACATACCGCTGCACAGCAAAAAGATGTAAACTCATCAGATTGTGTTCAGTTTAAGGCTGAGAGTAATAAAAGTCTGAGAAGATCTCTGTTTTCCTGTGTGACCCATGACATCCGTCAGCCCCAACCTACCTTTGCTGCAGAGAGTTTTTAACCCATGCTGTAGAAGAGTCCTTTAAATAAAAGAGATAATTTTTTATCCCAACACATCCCAGAATTGTAAACAAATATCATATAATTCTTGAGTTTGTGATGCATTTCTTTCCAAATTTCATTCATTTTTGCCGAGTGTTTTTTTATTGCTGAATCATCAACTCTGACCTTAAAGCTACAGATGGTAATCCTGTTCAGAAACACTTTTTGTTATACTAGGTGAAATGCTCTTTCCAACCTGAGAGTAGTCAGTATATTATGTATTCAGAAGATGGAACAAAAAAAAGTCAGACCTGTGGGAGCTGCAGGTCAGTAAAAACTCTGACCAATCCCTGCTTTTCGGCCTGAATGGAAAGAACCAATCAGATTCCTTCATGTCTCATCCTGGCCATCCTGTCCATCCTCATTCACCAGTAAGTAAATTTCTTACTGGTGAATGAGACATGAGGTCGTTTGGTTTAGGTCCAAAACGTGCTGAAATGGCTGAGTTGGCTCTCCTCTGCCCTGCTGAGTTCTGCTGTCAGATACGAGTCAATTTTTATTTTTATTTTTTTATTTTTGTTTGGGGGGGGGGCATTGACAAGAGTGATGTCAATGACGTCTATTTAGCTCTCCAACATTACTAACTATAGCCTTAACAGAGGCACTGAGGCCTGCAGAGCTTTAGATGTTATTCTGGATTCTTCTGGGACCTCCTGGATGAACAGCTGACACAATCATGAAGTAATTATTGTCGGTTGGTAATTCCTCGGAAGTTTCATCATGTTTTCTACCTTTGAGAGTAACGGTTCACACTGGAGTCCCAACACCTTGGGAATGCCTCTGTGACCCTTTCCAGGCCGATCTATGTCAATAATTTTGTTATCATCTGTTTTTACATTTCTTTAGATCAGGCATGATGTCTTTCTTTTTGAGTTTTATAAGCCCACTAAATGGCCAAACTGATTTTGTTTCAGTGATTTCTGGATTGTTCCAGGCTGGTGGCGATCGAGCCTGATGGGGATTTTCCATCACAATGTGATTAACGGCAGTTAATCAACTAAGTAATTACTTTTTTAGATAGGGCCGGGTGTGTTTGGATCGCACTCTTCCCCTATTTAATAAATGAAATCATTTTAAAACTCCATTTTGAATTTACTCCAAATTCACTTTAACATTTGTTGGATGATCTGAAACATTTAAGAATATGAAATATATGTATTTAAAAAACTGAAGAAGTATGTAAGGGAGCAAATACTTTTTTCACAACGCTGCATTTAACTGTAACACTGAGACTGTAAAGTTTGCATGAAAGTTTTTACCTCGTTTAATCTACGGACAAGTGAAAATGATCTTAAGCATGAAGACAAGCTTCTTGTTAGTAAATTCTTTGAATCAAGTACTTTCTACTTGGCATACAAAAACTGTATTTTTATGGCAAGTCTGCAAGAGAAAAGTGGCTCTTTTATCATCTTTAGATATAAGTTATGTTTGCATAACACAGGTTGTTGCAACTGATTTACAAATAAGGTTTCTGTGACCACAGAACAGATCTCTTTTCAAAAGCTGCGAGCTGTGCAGAGGAACATCAACACTCACAAAAATCAGCAAGAATGACAGTTTCACAGTAAGAGGAACAGCTTGTGGTGCAGTGAACCTAAAATGGCAATAAAATTTAAGTCAGCATGATTTGTGCTCAAAAACATTTTGGACTTGTTACATTTCTTGGCATAAGCACCTCTCTCCAAGCCTCCTCTCATCTCAAATATCTTTCATGCAACTTTTCTGTTGTGAGCTAAATAGCTTTTTTTTATTTAATGTACTTTGCAGGTCATCCAATGAAATAGTTTGACTTTCCTGATTAAAAAGAAGCTGAAAAGTATCAACATATTTTATTACAGACTAGAGGAAGGAAAAATGCTTTAGTCATGATTATTATTGTTAATAATACACTGTCACATATGACAGTAATCATATTATTTACAAGCGTCATTTAAAATAAATCTAGTAAAATAAAAAAATGTATATTGTCTCTACTCTGCATGTCTCTGCTTTTGGATTCTGAAAGTGTAATTTATACAAATACTAACGAAACACAGCTTTCACACCACATTTCATGTGTTTCTACCACTGTGGGAATAGTACCATTATTATATACAACAATCTGAACAATCTACAAGTGTAGGCCTTGTACACATGTAGCCGAGTCTTTATAAGAATTAATATCTCCCCCACATAATTTTTCAAAAATAACATCATACAAACAGGAATGTTTTTAGGATGGTTTTCATCCACACAAACCCGTGTAAATTCACCACTGACCGTTGTTTTAAGCATGCCAGAGGCATAGGGGGCAGTGTAGCGCAGCTAAAACCTACGTCAGCCAGTCAGAGTCATTAAAAATAACAGCCATGTTGGACAACATTGTGCCTGTGTAAAACAGATGAACTTTACGCACTTTTTCTCCTTTGCACCTCAACATATTGGATCAGCTGGACTTTTAAAAACCTCTGAACCACTAATGTTTATAATGTTCCATGTTCACTTTTACTTTGAAGTCTTGATATCGAGGTGTAGACAGAAAATGCTGTGCAGTGCCAAGGTGATGTCAGTAAGAAATATATGACCAGAGATGCTGTAGCTTAGTGAATTTGTCCAGTTTATCATTGTTTAGAGTCATATTGTTAACAGTCAATCACAACACCAATGTAGAAATCAGCTCCTCTCTGACAGTCTGCATCTTTTACTCCACTGAATGGCTGCAGCCTAAACAATGCAACGTCAGCGCTGTGTGATGCGCCGGACCCAAAAACTCCATCTTGTCACGTACATACCAGACTCAAAGATGGAGTTTTCCCGATCGTTTGTTTTTTAGATATGGAGAACAGAGTTTACGTGTGGATGAAAGGCATAACTGCATAAAAATGTTTCTATTTTTCCAGATATCCGACTACGTGTGGACTAGGCCTTAGCTTTGCTGGAGGGAAGCCAGATGTCAAAGGTTTGTCCATGCCCAAACTTTAACCTGTGGCCATGAGGTCTTTTTGGAGGTGGGACGTATGGTGGGCCACGGTGGGGGGGGGGGGGGGGGGGGGGTATTAAAATCTGTTTTGTTTTCAAAACTGTGCAAGTACCATCGTTGTGGGGTGTTTTTAGTTGCTAACAAATGCATAGTCCTTATTGCTCAGTGTTGAGTTAGCGAGGTTGAAGTCCTACAGGTGGAAATCAGAAGTTATAACGATGGCAAGCGCAGATTAAACCAGGGAAAAGAAAAAGGGAACACATGGTTGAAAATTTCAAAGCTGGCAGGATTCCACTTTAGTCAGAGATGACACAGCAGCAGACCTACTGTCGTCCTCACTGATTATAATGTCATTTCAAGAACAGTCCAGGAAACAGAGCTGTTGCTGAAGTAAATGTATCAATGCTGCTGCAGCCTAGAATTGAGATTAAACTCAGGAAGTTGTGTCACCGTCTGTCATGAAGCAATCAGCACTATTACGGGTGGAACAAAATTTTGTGACACTAAATGCCACCAGATTCCTCGCTGAAAAGAAGTCTGGCTTCCAAAGTGCTGTTCTGCTGCTGTCAGTGTGTCACTTTGGTGAAATAAGCGTTGTCATGAGCCCCGGAGGTGAAGGTAAGTGATTCAAGCTCGACACCTTGAATTTTTATGATGTTAGAGATTTATTTTGAAGAGGACAAGGAAGCAGTTCCTGAGTTGTTGCCTTGTTGTTTTGACAGCATCAGCAAATTATGCTATTAGCTTGCAACAAGACTGTGAGATTAGGTTGTCTGTCTGACAGTAAAGATGCTGATGCTAAAGCTGCTATCTACTAAAGCTTACAATGATATTTCACAGTTTTAAATGAGTTTAAATGCTTTAGCCCATTGTCTGTTTAATTCAAGTCTTTCAACCAAGGTATCATCCAGGTTTCACCTTCTTCAAGTTTTTTTTTGTCCTTGCCAGCAGCTGCCTAATCAAGCCTATCCTGGTCAGTTTGACCATCCAATCTCTAAGGAAGAGAAATTAAGGCAGAGTATATAAATCAATCAAATGGTGCAACTTTACAAACTGTTTTATCAAAGCGTTCGATTTTTAGCACACACTGGATCCACTTGATATGGTCACTTTTTATTAATGCTTTGCGTGATTCTAATTCCTTAGAACGTGTTCCCCGGTCTCTTTAATTGACTCAATTGGATGAGAAAAAAAGAAAAAACACATAAAAACTACTGAAAGTTTAACTCATGCAGTCTGCAGAAATATAGCGGCTGTGAAATAAACTATCAGACTTGGAAAGGCCGCTGTGTCAGTCAGCTTTTCAGGAACCCGTCACTGAAAAATGATTTCAGGAGGACTGGTACAGAAGATTAATGTGTATTTCACATTTTTATTAGCTATGTTGCTAGTCTTATGACTCGTCAATGTATATGTATTTTTTCACTTATTCATTGAGTCTCCTAGTAGAAATATAAGACCGACGCTCTGTCCCTTGAGCCCATGTTGATGTGTGGGCGTTCAATGCTAATGTAGTAATCAACAACCCATTTTGGTGCATTGTTTGTTTTGCTTTATTGGAATAAGTTGCTGTTCACAGACGAGCTCACCGATAAAGATCGATAAATAATTACTGGCCTCTGCCTGATGAAGTTTCTCCAAGCTTCCTCTTCAGCCCAAAGGGATAAATGCGGTGATGAGAGACAAAAAGAGAGAGAGGAAAAACAAAGGTCTGCAGTTTTTCCAAAGAACAAAGGATAATGGATGATCCTTTTAGAAATGACTCTCTTTATCAGCTTCATGTGAAAACTGCTCCTTGCTTTGGTCTTGGCCATTATCCGTGTAACAAGGATGTCTTTCTTTGTACATGTGTAACACACTTTTTGTGGTTATGTGAGGCTCAGTCTTCCTCCTTGGAAGGGTTTCATAAAAAACACATTTCACTGGATTTTCTTTTTTTATTTCATGCTCACTTATATGTTTTTAGCAAGAAAGAAAAAAAGCATTTATTATTTGTCCATTAACACAAGAGAAAGCATCTAAAAAAGGACAATGAGTCGGGGTTAGGATGTGGGAGCAGCTCTGTCATTATTGGCCTTTCTGTAATTGGTCGATAAAAGAGCAATAAGATTCACAGGTGAAATTAAACTTCAAGCAAAACAATGATTCAGACTACAGAAGCACCCCAAGAGAAGGTTATGGAGAAACAAAATCTCTTTACTCATTGTGTTTACTGCTTGTTTCTTCTCTGCTCTGTTTTTAAAATACAGCAACAAGTGAGTATATTTGAAAAGGCAAAAATTATTCTCTCCAGAGTAATGTTCGCTGTGATTAAAAACTGAATTTGTACAAACTGAAACTGGGCGAGGGAACACTACGTCCATTTATCGTACTCATCATAAGGGGCATTTTGGGCTGCTCTTTGTCTGGTCCCTCACCAGGACCTGTCTGCCTTGGGTGACCCTACTAGGGGCATAAAGCCCCCGACAGCCTAGCTCCTAGGATCATAGGGACACTAAAACCCCTCCACCACGGTAAGGTGGCAGCCCAGGGAAGGAGATCCCGGATCCAAGCGGCTGAAATGAGTTTTCTCCGTAGTGTGTCTGGGCTCTCCCTTAGAGATAGGGTGAGGAGCTCAGTCATCCGGGGAGGACTCAGAGTAGAGCCGCTGCTCCTCCACGTCCAGAGGAGCCAGTTGAGGTGGCTCGGGCATCTGGTCAGGATGCCTCCTGGACGCCTCCCTGGTGAGGTGTTCCGGGCACGTCCCACCGGGAGGAGGCCCAGGGGAAGACCCAGGACACGCTGGAGGGACTATGTCTCTCTGCTGGGAACGCCTTGGGATTCCCCCGGAGGAGCTGGCCCAAGTGGCCGGAGAGAGGGACGTCTGGGCCTCCCTACTGAAGCTGCTGCCCCCGCGACCCGACCCCGGATAAGCGGAAGAGGATGGATGGATGGATGGATGGATGGATGGAATAGAGAATAACTTTGCTTTCAAGAGCTTAAAGGAATCTGAAGACCTGAGTGCCCTTATGAGGGGACCTTGTGCAAGTTAATGCCTAAAACACGGATCATGTGATGCACAACCAAACCTCAGAAATACAGCAGATGACAGATTCACTTTAAAAAAGACATCTCTCTTTTCTTCTGATCAATAAACTGTACAGAAAAAGATGCTTTATGAGGCGGCATCAAACCTGTAACACATGCTTGGAAATATAATTGACACAAAATATTGTTTTAAGCATCCAGACATTATTAAGACAACTTATATGATATATATGCCAGTCAATATCCCAGATGTCCATTGAGAAAGTTTTTATAATGGACCTTATATCCTGACATAATGGCTTAGCAATTCAATGCACTTCCAGCTAGACTTTCCAGCTAGATTTTTTTGTGCCTTCTCTTTGAATCTGAAGCCAGATTCTGTGGGAGTTCTTGAAATGAAACACGGATTCCCCCTGAAGTCATTATTCCAACTGAGAAAATCAAAGCTACCTGTTAAGTACCCAGTTTGGCTTCCCACATACAGTATGAAACCTGGTAAAAGAGTTAAACTGTTCATTGGTCTGTATTTCTTTACACCAGCAGCAGCACACACAGTAAATATCTGTTTGTGAAAAGGTTGTCTGTCTTAAAGCATAAAACGAAGACTTCTACAACTTTGTGTGGCATATAGAAAATCACAAATAATAATAAAAAGGTTTGCTTGTGTTAATAAATTGTAAATGATCCTGGGTCCATGTAAACTTGCACCATGTCCCAGCATGTCCTGCAGTGACAGATTATGCAATTAGAAGATCTGGAAAGTTCTTTTTGGGAAAATTGTGAATACTTGGAATTACAGCAGGATACTGTATAAGCTTTTCCATTAATCATGAAAGAGCTCATAAAGTATTAGTGAATGGGACTAATGAACTGGAGCTTTTGGGGGGAAGGGGGACGAATCACAGGACACGAGTGTGACTTCAATGATGTCCGATTTGGATAAAGGAAACTTTATTTTCAAGCTTATTTATATATTTAAATAAATATTAGAGACAAACCATCACAAAACGTTTTAGGGAGAAGACAAGAAAAAACAACATTCAAACCAGTGTTCTCCACCTTTGGTCAAGGTAGGGGAATTTAGAGCAAGCTTTAATGATGACCCAACAAATATCTAACATTCAAAAGGAACCTGGAAGATATTCTTTAATCTCAAAAACCATGAAGGGCCTTCACAAGCCACAGTGTGCAGACCTGATAATATAGAACATGGATTCCCAAAGTTTCTAATTTAAATTCTAGTAAAGTCCAAGCTCTGGAACCAATGAGGAGCAAAGCCTTATATTATAATTGGTCACAATTATGAGCAAATAAAATGGTGTTTTTTGTTTGCAGCACATACATTTCTTAGAGAAGAGTTATAATATAATGATGTCAAAATAAGGGAACAAAGATAGTTGATAAACGGTTTTCTATGTAAGAAAAAAGATGGGATGGATCAGGAGAACATCTAAAAGCTGATAACCAACAATCACTTTATTTGTTCCTTCGCTTTTAATGTGGGCATGGTGAATATGTTTCATTCATGTTTCATTTAGGAGTGACTCCACCGTCAATTCTTCCTGCAAGAACACATGATATGTAATCGCACAGTCAGGAGAATCCAGCATGCACGGCTCATACTTTTACATTTTTTTGTGCATACTCAGACTTCTTGATTTGTCGTAACAAATCCACCTCAGTCTTTCTACACGAGAACGCAGATCATTTCCAGGTTCTAAAACTGTAGCGTTGCAAAAGGAATACTTTCTTTTTACCACACCAGCACAATGCTCTAACACAAATAGTAGAAAGGAAATTTAAAGAGGAACGGATAGTGTTGACATTATTTTTCTAATAAAGAACAAATCTCGAGTTTTGTGTCTGTGAAATTTGTGTTTAAGTCAAGCATGTTATTCAGAATTGAATCTTTAACAACTGAACTCCTAACTGAATGTAATCATGCCCCCAGAGTGTGAAAACATTTGGGAGCTATTAATTCATCATTTAATTTGAGCTGTCAGATGCAATGGCCCAACACAGCATGTGTTTGTGCTTTAATGAAGCTGAAAAATGTGCCTGTTACCACAAACACCAAATGTGAAAGCATAAAAACACATTACTGCAAAAACAGAAGAGAGTAAATCAAGGTGAATATTCAGCATATTGCATTGATCAGTTGCAGTAGATCTACTTCCTCCTAAACAGTAAATGAAGCACAGTGTTTCAGTAACTTGGAAAACATTACAAGACTTCTCATGTTTGCACCTTCTTCATGCCGATGTTTGCACACATGTCAGGATAGTACCCACCCAACTATGATACATGCCAATCATAGCATGTATTACATGCACCATGTGTAGCATTGTGACCAGCTGCCTAATAGTGTGCTGTCCTCCTCTGGCTGCCAGAACCACCCTGACTGATGGAGGAATGGACTAAACTGCAGCCCTGAGGGTTTGATGTTGTATCTGGGATCTAGATGTTAGCCTCAGATCCTTTAAAGGGGCCATAAAAATGAATTTAGTTTTTCAGTGGTTTTATAATATGGTCTGTTGTGCCCTGATGAGACCGAGTGAATGTCAAGAGAGGGTTCCAAAGGACCTGCTCCAGGACTTTGTTTCTTTGCTTTTCAAACAGATCAGAAAACAGTTTATCGTTCTACGTAAGTTATTTTCTACCTAATTCATGATCTCCATTCCACGCTCACCTTCAGGCAAACAGCCTTCTTACACGAAGCATGATCGGTCTGGTAAGGCTCCATGCCGCACCAATCACAGCGTAGGAGGTGATGCGTCACTCTCAGCAGCAGAATTACCCATAATGCCGCAGCGCTTTCTGCTACCATGACGGGGGGACTGGTTTTCCAAATGTGGTTGTAGCCAATCAGAGTGAAGTCGACCTGATAGTGCTGCATATCATTACTGCACCCTATATTCTTTGGAGTAAATGCAGCAATATCTACCACATAAAATGGTTTATTCAGTGATGTCACGGTCCCTTTAAGTATGCAGGTTGAGAGGTGGGGGCCTCAATTGGACTTGATCGTCCAACACGTCCCACAGATGCTTGCATGGATTGAGATCTGGAGAATTTGAGGGCCAAAGCAATGCCGATTCTTCTGCTCTTCAAATATTTCTTGAACCATTTCGGTTTTCTTGCAGGGTGCACCATCCTGCTGAAGGAGGACAAAACCACCAGGAAATGTCCTTCCTGTCCAGACCCATGAGCTCCAAACAAAGATGTACTCAGATGTGTGCTGACAACTTTCTGCTAAAAAGGATCAGCCTTTCACTCCACATGAATCAGAAGGTCTGGGCTGTGCATGATCCTGTCATCAATTTCAGCATTGATCCTTTTCTGGACCACTCTTGGTACCAGGAAGACGCCACAGGAAGATGCCACAGGAAGACGCCACAGGAGCTGCAGTTTTGGAGATGCTCTAACACGCTCTCTACCCATCATAACACGTCAAACTCAGTCAAATCCCTTCACTGCTCATTATTCCTCCTTAGGACACAATACTGATATATGCCATCCACTAACAAATGTTATATTAAAAAAACAAGTGTTATTCATTTAGTCACTGGTCATAATGCTGTGCCTGATATTTATTTCATATCTTGTGTTGTTTCACCTTGGCTGTGCGCAGATTAAAGCACAATTGTTTTCTTTTTTAATTAAAACTTCATTCTTTTCTGTCTTTAATAGGCTTTCTGAAACAGCTAATCTGCATGGTTTTTTTATTTTTCAAGACTAATTTGTTTTGTGCCGCACTTTCTGTTAATGCAGTAAATTAATTATGTAACATGTTGGCATCTAGTACAGCAGGAAAGTACAAGTGGAAAATACCACTGATAGCAGCTCTTACATTTGTTTTATTGCAATTGTTTCTCTTTTAGTTCTCTCTCAGAATTTTTCTCCCGTCTCATGTGAGTCCAGATATTTATGTATGAGTGGTAGTTTAGTTTGGTTATGTGTATTCTGTGCACTCAGGCGTGACCTTCGAAAGCATTCGACTGTGAGGAATATAATGGCCCAGAAAATCATCTAAGAAAGGAATTTCTGAGCGGATTGTGCTGCTTCCTCCTCATTCTTCACACGCCGCTGCATGTTGTGGGCTTCTGGAAGGATCACAGCGACAACGTTTTAGAACGAGGTGTGTCATGGATATATGAATACCACAAGAGTGCCATACTTCTGTGAAGCGGTGCCGATCAATAAAGTTTCCCCTTTGTCGCATCTTGTTCTTTTCTCTTGCACTTACAAAAATACAGAAGCTCTCTTTCCTTCAGCTGAAGTCTCTGCACGCAAAGCTTGGTGTCTGAAAACTTGATGTGACAGTGGGATTTATTGCAACTTAATTATTTAACGGAGTGTGAGCTATGCTGAATCTAAAAAAAACACACATAGTGACAGGCAGAGTGCAAAAGAATAAGTGAAAGAAGCTTAAAGTAAAGTGCAAAGAAGGAGAAGATAAAAGCAAATCCAGGAGAGTGTAAAAGGAGAGCAGTTAAGGAGCTTCCTTTCTCTCTGAACAGGTGACAGAAGATTATTCCCGTCCTTGTCTCATCTTCCTTTAAGAAGACAATGAGACCCACAAAGATGCTTATGGAGAGCATCAGAGTCTCAGATGTTAGCCATAGCTCTGAACTTTCCAAACAACAATCTGGAATGTTTTAGGGACTGTTTTGGGGCATGAATTAACGTCTAAAGTCTTCCAGTGACCCATCATTTTTTTTCTCTATGAGGTTAATCCTGTTCCAGTCTACCCTGCTGCTTCTCCTCAGCATGAGGCAGGTTCCACCAGTCCATCACGGAGACAATCTAGACACATGGAACCATTCACAAACTCTCCCTTAGGAGAAAGTTGCATTCTGTAACAAAGGTAAAATGTATGGACCTTTAGAGAAGGAAGGATCCAGAGTAGCAGCAGAGAACCCCAGACCCTGACGCTGTTAGGCAGCCTGGTTAAGTCCTGCTTTGCATCCTGTCCACGTGAATATTTGGAAGAATTTCCTGTTTATTCTCCGACTATAACACTGAACTGAACAATAGCCAAACTGTAGTCTGTCCAGTCCCAGACCTGAGCAAAAAAAAAAAAAAGTCCACGTCGCTTCCAAGTTACTTAATGTACCTCCAGGGTGCTGCCTGTGTGGTTCTTCTGGTGGTAGCTGTAGGACAATTATAAGATTCGCTCTGGCTGCTTCTGGGTACACACAGTGGTACATCACAATGCATTTGTGGGGTTTTATGAATGTAACTCCAGCTACAGGATACATATTGATATTCTTGGGATGCTCACTGGGTACCTGGATATGTACTTTTATTGGGTACATTCAGGGTATCTACAAATGTACTTCAGAGGTATGTACAGTGGATGGAGGGATTACATGAGGGATAATAAGACTGCTGTGATTTATGACATAAAATCAATCTTGTTCTTACATTCTATACTATGATATTTTTAGAGAACCAGAGTGGTACTTTTATGGAAATACTGATGGAATCAACGATTGGCAAACTACAGAACGCCATAGAAGGAGCTGCTGCACGAGCAAAAAGAATAAGAACAAAGAATGCTTTGAGTTTCAGAGAAGAAAGATCTGCGCACGCTGTGGTTTCAAGCGCTGACTTTGATGATAACAGGAAGTGATTGAGAGGTCTGCTTTTGTCCTTCTGAAAAAGTGTTTGTGTGAGAAGGGAAGGAGAGGGAAGCACGGAACCAGCGAGCGTATGGCATCCCTCGGGTTATTCAAAATTGATTAGAATTTAGAGAAATGTCTCCGTACAAACACGCCACAATCTGAATAAGAGAAGAAGGAGGAAAAGCAGCCTCTTTGTCCCTCTCATGACTATCTAACGCATATTTACATACGTATATATCTGAAAGCAATTTGGTTTTGTATTTAATAAACCTGATTTTAAAATCAAAAGCTGTTTAGTAAAAGGTAAAACAGGTGGAACTGAAATAAAAATGCTGCAATGTGGTTTAGTTTTAAAGGTAGCAGCCATCTTATAATCCTCCAGAAGCTTTTTAGAACCAGTCAGTGGCTCCATAATTCTGATAAGTTGGCATTTTTAATGTGGATTTAGCCTGCTTGTGTAGAAAGTTTGGTTGATTTTGTTGTCTTCTATGTTTATGACCAATCAGATAGCGCCGGCTGATTTATTTACCCGATCCTGGTGTATTAGACACTATCACTGCAAGCAGAAGTCATTTCATTAATCAGATTTCACTTTGTCTACTTGCTTTTAACTGTTGCTCATTAATTCTTTGCTAAGCTCCTCTTTAGAAACCTCTCTCCTGACCCTATTTTAATAAGTTTATATGTTTCCTGTTTTCATGTCCTCCTGTTAGAAGGTGTTTGTATTACTCACTCTTAATGTTTTTTTTTTTTAAACAATAGTCTTATTATTTGCTACTCTGTTGGCTGGTGAGGACACAAGTCCTTTACAGAATGGTCCTGAGTCTCTTGCCAAGCTTCTGCATGAGCAGCACAGAAGCACAAACACAGCTCCACTGAAGAATCGCCTCGTTAAAACGGAGCAACACTTTCACTACTTAAACCCAATTTGCAGCCTATTATCTGCCAGGGTTAAGAAGGCATCTTTGTTATCAAAAGCCTCCATGCCTCTGCAAACTGGAAAATAATTCCCAGAAGACAGGACTTAGAAATGAAGCTCCCATTTATATCTCTTTTTTTCCTTTCATTTTTTTTTCTGTAAGTGAGTCAGTGAGCACTGTGGCTCGCATTAGAAATGTAGCAGTTATGATAGTAAAATAAGTAGAAAAATAACGCGTTTTAAATTCCATTCAGCTCGTTTAGAATGAACCGGTTCTTCTTTATAGTTCACCACCCGAACCTTCAGAACCGTGTTTACGGTCCCCAGGTTCACAGGTTGGTTTTCCTCATTAACAAAACCCTGATTCTGTTTTAGCACATCAGCTGATAAGAGCTGAATTATTTAACAGCATTTGGCTTGTTGTTAATCTGCAGCCTCATACATCAGCTCATCTCTTCCATAGCTGCAAACTCTCCCCACAGTGCAAATAAAAGCCGGTTTAATCTGGCAGTTTTCAAGGCTAGGGCATTTTTATTACTGTAATCCAGAGAAAAAGGTATTATGGTCAGGTTTAAGGTCAGAGGATAGGCATAAATTATCCATAATAGGCCCCCCACAAGGCTGCGCCTTTACACATCAACAAGCAGTCACCCTCACCTTAGAAGAAAGTGTTGCTATTTTCTCCATTAAACGTTAGAATTTGCTCCCTGAAAAACATTATCTATATCTGTTCTTTACTCACAAATAGAACAGTGTTAAATGACACCAAGGCCTCGTTTCAGAAAGAATGGCCGATCGAGCCTGAGTAGAAAGCAGCTGCAGCTACTCTTGGTGGTTATTATTATTATTATTATTATTATTATTATTATTATTATTATTTTTATTATTATTATTATTAATATTATTAATATTATTAGTTCTACCTCACACTCTCATACTCAGCGTTTTTGGTTTCAGAACAGGTGATAACCATCAGGTAACTAAACTCAGCGCACTATCAACCCTGAGTTAAGCACAAGCACGAAAGAAGCGCCCATCAATGGAACGCAGATAAGGAAATTCTCCATCAGCAGGAAATAAGACATTTAATCGTGGTCTGATCAGCTTCTCCCCACAGAGATTTCTGTGGAGTAATTGCTCTCCAGCATACAGACTCCTCTAGAAAAGGACACACCTTTTGCAACACTTCCTTATGTAGATCTCAGATAAAAAGAGGAAAAACTCAGAGTTTGCCCAAACAACTCTGCTTGGTAGCAGGGTTATTTCACGGAGTAATTTGTTGTCATAATCTGAGTCAGGGTTAAGGCTTCTGGGCTTTCTGAAACGGAAAAGCCAGGGTAAGCGGGTTTTTATCCCCAGAAATGACTCTGAATATCCACTAACTCAGGGTCCAGGGTGAGCTGTGGTTACTTCAGGTACATCATGTAAAAAAGAGTATCTTTCAGGACAAAGTATTCAAGGAAGTGAGCTCTTTTTATGAACATGTTCATGCACATCACTGTGAACTAAACTCACCAGTACACTAAACATCTGAAGCTGAAATCAATCTTTTGTTTGAAAAAAACTGTTTTCACTCTAATTGTCAAAATAAGTCATATAGTTAAATTCTCAGTAATTGATTTAAATTTACATTTTGTTATTAGGCTGTATCAACATTACATAAATTTGCCTGATTTACAAAGTGTAATTAAAGCGGCACAACCTTTCTCAGTTTTCTTTAAAGCTGTCATGAACCGAACAATGAGCCGTTTACTCACAGTTTGACCGTGTCATCATCCTAAGAGCGGCATTGGGGGTTTGAAGCAACTGTTAGCTGTCTGGTAACTCCCCCTCCCAAAAAAGAAACACAAAAAATTAAACACTACAACCACCACCTTGAAATGTGCACCGGAAAGCTCTCCTTACAAGGAAGAATCTAAATTTACAAGTTTTGTGAGCTGAAAACTTAAAATACAGAGTTTTGTTGCACCAGAAGCATCATGTCAAGAAACTTTGGCATCAGCAGCATGTTGAGAGACTCTGGGCAGCCATGTTGGGATTCTTGTTTTATCAGAGGAGGAAGAGACGTCATAAAGAGAAATTCCTGCAACTTGTGAAAAATTTGTCAGCAATCCATGGGTTGGAAAAAATCCTGTCTAAATATAATAGTGATTGTTTTTTTGTACAGTGATGCAAACAACCATAAATGTATAGTAGTGCTGGTGCAAAAACAAAAGTAAAAGGTGGAAGGGTTTTGCATTGTATTACATTGAAATGACTGTCGTCATTTCAGCTTTTAACTTTTGCTCTCTCTCTTTTTCTTCATAGTAGGTACACCTGGTCTGGCGTTCTGTTAACTGTGACATCATCCAGAGAAGACGGCTCACCCGCTACTTCCATCTAATGTAGAACAGATTACTAGATCAATGTGTGCTTCTGTGCTTGTTTGTCTGTCTTGTTGTGTCTCTGTTCTGTCTTCTGTAACCCCAGTCGGTCGAGGCAGATGACCGTTCATACTGAGCCCGGTTCTGCCGGAGGTTTTTCCTTCCCGTTAATGGGTGGTTTTTCTTCCCACTGTCGCTTCATGCTTGCTCAGTATGAGGGATTGCAGCAACGCCATGTACAATGCAGATGACTCTTCCCCAGGAGTGAATGCTGCTTGTCGGGACTTTGATGCAATCAACTGGTTTCCTTATATAGGACATTTTTGACCAATCTGTATAATCTGACCCAATCTGTATAATATGATTGAACTTGACTTTGTAAAGTGCCTTGAGATGACATGTTTCATGATTTGGCGCTATATAAATAAATTGAAGGGCATTTGGTGGTAAACTAATTAAGTTTTCAGGAATTGAGCTGCATTAGTATTCAATAAACTGTAAGGATGGAAAATGGTTCTTAAAATAAAATACCAATAAATGTAATTTCTCTGTGTAGCACATTTAGCCTCCAGGTAAAGCTAATTTGTGTATCGCTGTTGAGAAAACCTTTACTCCCCTTGGTTTCCACTGAAAACAAATTAGCTTACAAAATAATTACTCATGATTTGGTCAGGAAATCATGATTGTGTTATTTTTTTTGATGAAAGTTGGTATTTCTAAATATAATCCCATAATTAGGAGTTTCAGATATTAATCCCCTTCTTTGCCCTCATAACCTGACGTCAATGTGCTATAAATAGCAACATCCAAATAACAAACTGGGGACTTAAAAAGGTCTCTATATCGAAGCATATTAGGCTGAATTAAATAGAGGTTTAGAATACAAAGCTTAAGCATGGAGAGAATTATGAACCCTATGAGTCGCTGCTCTCCCTCATCATTGCTTAGAGCTGTAATTGGTAATCTTGTTCAGAAACACGTTTTATTATAACCTACTGGGTAAAATCGTCCTTCTATCCTGAAAGTAGTAAATATAACATGTATTCAGACAATGGAGGTTAAAAAAATTGATCTCTGTAGGAGCTGCAGGCCTTTAAAAACTAAAATCTGCCGTTCGGTCTGAAGGGAGGGGATTGGTCAGCGTTTTGTTCACCCCCTCTGTCCCTCTGGTTCTGGGGGTATCACCTGATCTACTGGTTGTCCCACATGTCATCATTCTGTCACGCTCACATGTTTGTTTCCAGTTGCTGGCTGCGCATGCACACTTCTATTGTTTATGAATCTGGTTGGCGGTTAGCTTTGGTGTTAGCCGTTCATTGTAGCTCCTCTGCTCTCACTGAATACTTTGAACATGGCAGAGAGTTGCAAGAAGCGAGCTGTGTTCAAGTTTATGAGAAGAAAAGGAAGTCCTCAGTGGAAAGAAGTTAGTGTATTTGGGAGATTTCTTTTGCACGCAATCTCCCTGAAAGAGCAGGTCTTGCACATACACAGTTATTCAAAAAGGGACAACTCTGCCTTTAAAACAATACCAAGCCTCCTCTTTGTCTATGTGACAAATAGCCTAACAGGGATCTTCCTATAGTTTCTCCGCATCTTTCCATAAAGACCACGTGCCATATGGAGGTGTTGTGATAGGTCTACAATGTGGGTCATAATGGTCAGTTCTCTGTCTATGCTGCTCTGATACGCACCAGTTAACATATGTGTATCAATTCTGAAATTATTGGGCAAACAATGCATTAATAAAAGCAAAAAAAGCAGCTGAAATATATCATATTTAGACAAGCACTCGTCCCGTAAATCAATATCAGGTGTAACCGATGCCCTATAAAAATGTTTTGCATTCACAAAAAATGTCTTACTGACAAAAACATGCTAATGGAAATGATTACAGCGGCATTTCCAAACCGTTGAATATTCCGGTGAGTGCCATTTGAAACTATAGTCCTGAAGTAAAAAGAGCATGATTTCACCAAAAACCAGTCACAGTCTGGTGCCCCTCACAAGGACTCTGACTGAGGAGTCAAAAGGATGATCAGAAGAGAGGCCAACAGCCATAAGAGTCATAAGGGCTTCAGAAAAACCTGGAAATAGCAGGAAAAGTTGTTTTGTTCACACTGCGATCAAATAAAGCCACTTGTATCCAGGATCTTGTTATTTTTGTTATGATCCAAACCTTATAGTCATAGGTGAGGGTCAGACCGTACACAGAATTGAGAGCTTTACCTTTTGACTGAGCTCTCTCTTCACAACAGACCAGAATCTGTGACAAAGGAAAACTCTCCAGGTGGATTTACAGCAGCCCTGTGGATTCAAACTCAGAAAGTGCTTTTCATTTGGGAAGACTCTGGAGCTGCTAAAACAAGTTCTTAGTTCACTTCAAGTAAACCAAACACAGGAAGGAGATGAAGACAACCAAAGCAAACACTCAGGTCGCAAGATAGCTGGAGAAACAGTGACATATGGTTAGCTGAAAAATATAACATGGCTGATGGTAAGCATTGAGAAGAACAGTGAAGTTTTCAAATAAAAAAAGTATTAAAATGAAAGCCTGATAGCAGAGCTGTGGTACACAAATGTGAAAAAAAAAACAAGTTCTAAAAATATGTAAAAGGCTTGGAAGCAGCAATTAAAAGAGAAAAACCTTGGTGTCCTTAGTATAAATAACTAAACATCTTTATTGGCATTTTCTGTTATACTATAAGCGAGCAGTGTCATTCAAAAAAGTCTGGTTAGCTTCTGAAACTGTTTTTTGAAAGCTAAATCAGTGTCAGCTCCAGCCAAACTAAGTCCACCAGACAGTTACCCAGTTAGTGCAGGTGCTGAAGTCATGACTTTCCTGCCTTATAGTCTTGGTTCATGTCGTTTCATGTCTAATTCTTGTTAGTTTAAATTTCTACATGAATTCTGTAAATTAACTTATTATATGTCTAAATATTTCTGATACAAACTTGCATGCTCTATAATGTGTGAATCTGTTGCGTATGTGTGTCAAATTTTATCTGTGTGCACCCCAAGCCGATGACAGTAAAAGATTCTTAATACATGTTAAATGCTGAGAATATAGAAGTTTGGAAAAAAAATGAGTCCTTCACCAACACTATTTCTTGTACTGACATTTGCATATTATTAGCAGGAAGCAAAGTACATTACAAGTGATAAACTACATGTTTGTTTAAAGCTGTAGATTAATAGATTAATAGATTAAAAGATAAAAGAAAGTAACTCTGGCTTCCATTTTAAGGAACAATTCTTAAAAAGCCAAAGGATGTTGCTTTTCCACTATGTACTTGGACACCCTGTGGCTAAGCAGCTTCGGGTGAATAACTATGTCATAACAGCTGCAAGTTAAACTGATGGCCAATTAGCAAGTAGCAGTACAATTAGCACAGTTTTGATATATGGTCGAGAGCTTTAGGTGAGGAAAATATGTTGCTGCTGTGAGCAAAAACACATCTGACAGGCGTTCTGCTTTTATCCCAGAAGAATCTCACATGGCACGGTTGACCGGGGATGAGTCAGGGTGTTTGGGCTGGTGTGTGTGTGTTCTTGTTCCTGCAGCTGAGCGAGAACATCTTTTGCTCATTTTACTAGTAATGTGAGGACCGAAGAAAGGTCCTCAGTTTTTTCTGTGCTAGGGGTAGCACTAAAGTTTCAATTAGGGTTAGGCCAGTGGTAGGGTTAGGCATACAGGTAAAGGGTTAGGGTTAGGGTCAGGCCATAGAAGATGAATGGAGGTCTTTGGAAGTCAAGGCACGGTGCCCACTATGTACATTAAACAAGGATTTGTGTGTGTGAGAGAAGTATTTTAAATTAACAGTCTTTAAAACTATGAGATAATTTATACATTTAAAGAATATTAGGATTATTAGTCAAACAAGGCTAAATACATCGTACATACTACCACGCATGACAGGGAATTGCACATACTAGATGGATAAATGAAGATAGAGGACTTCCAGCAAATTCTAAATAACGTAAAGGTGGAAGGTTGGACACAGCTGAGCTTTTTACCCCTCCTCTTGCCCCTTGAATGCTGCAGATAGGCAGCTAAAGAGAATTAGTGGTCTATGCCCAAAAGCCAACTCTATGCCAGGAAATCAACTGATTTAAATAAAGTCTCACAAATCTGGTCAACAATTAGCCTGGATGATGCCAACACCTTACCAATGGCTATGAAAAGCATTATGGTTAAGGGACATCCAACCGAATGTTAGTCTGGATGTATGAATACATTTGAGTCTGTAGGCATATTATTAGACAGAATAGACAATACATTTTAAGGCACTCAGTACTTGTCCTAAAAATCATTACCTTTGGTTCTTTGTAGCGTTTTCGCCCTAAAAAGAGAATGGTTGAAATAAATCATTAAAAGGTAAAAAGAATTATCTTTACTTTTATTCAGATGACCAGTGTGTGTGAAGTTTGCTGTAAATCAACATGAGAATCCCGGAGAACTGAAACAAAGGAAGCCTGGATCACTTTAAACAATAGCAGTGATATGAGTCTCTTACTTCAGAAACATAAATCATTTAACTCTGCAGATATTTCAAGTGAACATAAATATGTATGATAGCAACAGAAACAAGACAAAAGCCCCACAGCAAGTATTTAATGCTATGTGATCATATTACGTATGACATTTAATGCAATCTCATGCCAGAATGGGAAATCACACAACCCACCCGTGGCAAGAAAATGTGACTACGCCACATAAAGCCTGGAGAATGTACAGTTCTTCCATTTTCCACCGTGATGCAGCCTCTGTTCGGCTCCTGAACATGTCTTATGTTCTGTCACTATAACTTTACCTTGATGTATTGATGCTGGCGGCTGATGAGGTCAAACGTTCCTTATGAGGCCACGAGGGGGATTTGTCGGATAGTATTAAACCAAATCCCTCCACTGCCCTTATTTAAGGGTTCAAGTCTAATCTTGCTCCGTATTTTCCAGTCTTTTTTTTATTTTTTTACTCTTGCTTTGACTCTTTATTCCTTACTTTCTGTCTTTTTTCCCCATTATTTGGATAAGAAGTAACATATCTTAAAAGAAATGAGAACCTTTGTGAAATTACCTTCCGGTTAAACCCGCTGATTCATCATGATCTGAATCTAGATCAGTACATTAAATCTTCTTTTCACAGGGAGACATTTTGATGATTACGGCTCATAGGTAATGAAAACCTGAAATTTTGTTACTCCAAAGATTTTGGCTACTACACTAGACAAATAAAAATTTTGTATGCTGTATCTTATGTTATAAGATAAAACGGGAAGACTTTACTGTCCAGCGGTTTAAAACACAATGGAAATTTGCCTTTGGCATCTTGACAGTAAAACATAAAACACATAAAACAGACACTAAATACACTAAATACTGAGAGTAATAGGGAAGACTTGACAGTAATCAGGATAAGCCAGAAAAGGTGATTGCAGGAGAAAGTGGCTGTTAACAGAGTGTGGTATTTATGGAAAGTTTAGTGGAAGGAAGTTTGGCAGAAAAAAGGTGACACATGTACCAGGGACAACAGCAGAGATACGATTGTGAAGAAAATTCCTTAGTTTGACATTTATCTGCCCTAAAAATACTGTGGCACAATGTTGTTTGTGACAAAGCTGCAAACTGAGGAAGGTGAGATTTGGTTTGTTGCATGATGCCCAAACACACACAAACGCACACACACACACACACACACACACACACACACAAACTCACACACACAGAGAAAAGTGATTTTAATTGAAGCTGAACATGGTTAACTAAGACCTGCACGTTAGCAGTTTTAGTTTGTGTGTGTGTGTTGGTGTGCGCGTGTGTGTGTGTGTGCGTGTGTGTGTGTGTGTGTGTGTGTGTGTGTGCGTGTTTGTGTGTGTGTGTGTGTCCCTGCACGGCTCCTGTTCCTACACTCACTGTGAAGTAAAGGCAATGAAAAATGGGTCTTGTCATTCGCTGGCCTACTTTTCAGGCACAGACTCAAAGCCTTGTCAGCAGGGAAGGTAAATTTCAAGTGATCCCCTGAATTGCACACAGATTCACTGACATTTCTGCTGTGTGTTGCGGATAATTACTGCACTGTAAAGGATTATGCAAAGGTATTCAGGTAATTTCACCCGTTATTGGTGGATGTCTTGTCTACTGACGCTCCATGTTAAACGGTCTGGGTTCACTGATTTGCCTTTACATGTGTTTACCATGCAGTATGAATGCATGCAGGGTGGCCTGTCCATATACAGAAACTCATTTTCTGAGTCTACATGCGTCTATAGCTGGAAAGTGTGCTCACATTCTGTGCTGTGTGGTTATTGTGACAGTGATAGAAAGTCCATGGGGGCACAGCGCCATGTGCCTACTGTCATTAAGTCAGGGGCCTTTCCACTTCAACAGGGACCATGAACACAGATGTATGCTGATGTGAGGTACTGAGAGAGAGCACCAGGTGGTGTTGGAAAGTGGGTGTTGTTGTGCTGCGTTGCATGAAAGGCGAGGAATCAGTCACCACTGCTCTGTCCTCCCTGAAGAATCGCACAGTAGATGGAAATGTTTTATGAATTGTGTCTGCTGTGGTTTAACACAGTCTTCATCCAGAGCTTTAAAAGATGACTTTATTAAACTGCAATAACTGTGAACACAGGTGGTGCAAAAAGAAAGCATCCATCCATAAGAAGAGCATTAGAGTGGTGAGGGACCAGGATGTTCCCCCTTCAGGACGCTGCATATTCTGCCACAAGCAACAAACTCCATCAACACAGATAATGTGCTGTTTGGCTTTAAGGGACCAGGTGGGGCCTGAACTTCATTCATGTTTCATTTATGTTTGGATTCAGAAAAAAATCCAACTCTGGATTTACTCCCCCTTAATTATTAGATCTATGGGACATTTTGTTGAAAACAGAACCAAATGATATTTGTGGACATTTGGTGACATCAAGGTGGCGATCTATACTGGAGTTCTTTTTTTTTACACTGAGCTTTGGGGATTTTTTTACGTCCCTTAGATACTGTTCGGACTGCAGAGAATAACAAGTCAAGGTAAGTAGCCATTTTATTCTGATCATATCAGGTCTTACAAATATCAGCACACATCTACATTTTCCCATGTTTTATTTTATTCCAACCGGCTTTTATTCTGTTTTTATGTTCCCATATTTTAATCATGTGAAGCATTTTGAATTGTGTCTTTGTACTGAAATGTGCTAAACAAATAAATTTGCCTTGTCTTATTTTACAGGAAATGAATGCAATCTTGTTTTTGCTTTTTTGAAGAGAGAGAAAATCAGTCTCTGTTTGATGTTATTTATATCACTGGGAAACAGGAAATTGTGGATTATTAGTTAAATATGAAAACTTTTTGAATTTAAACACAAAGAAATTGTTCAATAACGTGTGTTATGGTTAACAACAACAATAACAACAACAACTGTAATACTATACATTTTGTTAAAATCAATTATTTCTAAATATATAATTATTTTCAGTTCAAGATTTGAATAGATGAATTATCTGGTCTTTACCAGGTTTTGATCAACCTAAATCAATTTTGCAAAACTCACAATGGATGCCACACAATCAGTGTTTATTAAAAAAGATGAAGGAAAAAAAATAAATATTTGTGAA
Organism: Fundulus heteroclitus; assembly: GCF_011125445.2. Classification (NCBI taxonomy): domain Eukaryota; kingdom Metazoa; phylum Chordata; class Actinopteri; order Cyprinodontiformes; family Fundulidae; genus Fundulus; species Fundulus heteroclitus. The sequence continues at coordinate 1,203,941 of NC_046379.1, read as the reverse complement.
AAATAAATAAAATAACAAAATCACAGGATAGAAACTTTATACTTACAAAGCAGTTATTTATGTATTTTTGATTTAAATGATACTATTATTTCTGTATAATCTTAATCATTCATTTCTGTAACAAATCTATTAACAAAAATTGGTGTCATAAAAACTCTGTCCTGTAACAATGAAACAAAACTAAACTCAGATAAAATGTGCCTGTGTTAAATAAAACTATAGAAAACTATGATGTGGACAGCTCTAGTATTTTGTTCAGTTGAGATTTCTACATTTTCAGGCAGAACCTGATGGATGAGAGATTACATCTGATTAACCGCTTAGGTTGATAATAATTAATCATTATGAAACGAATCATGACCGAAGCCCAACAATCTTCTACCAATCTTTTTCTCTATGCAGAGGAGCTCCTGTTAAACTTTACTAAAACTGATCAGAGACATGAAGAACTTCCCGCTCCTTTCTACTTTCTCCTCTCATGTCTTGTATTTGTTTTGTCAGCTTCCATTCTCTCATTCCGGAGCTGGTCCCTCCTCCGTGTTCCTCTCTCCATCCCTCTGATTTCATCTCAGGCGTGATATTTAAATCTTCCACCAGCCCTGCTCATAGCCCATGTTGGTCTAACAGAAAGTGATAAGGCAGAGCCCGGCTGCGTGTGGCAACCACTTTGCTGTTCCCTGAAAGTGAACCGCTGATGTATTCATCACGGCACACGCAGCGAGGCTGTGCTGCAGAGGCGGAGTTCTGCTCCTTCAGCCTCGTGTGAGGGTGCAGTGGGCGAACATATGTGTGAGCTGACTGTCAGAGCATCTCTGCTTGCATCTTTCAACCTGTTCAGATCTGGCACTTTCCATAAAAGCCTATTGCGTGCAAGAAAGCAGCATGCTGCAGCTAATGCCCTCCTCTGTGTGTGTCTCTGAGCTCACGGTCCTTTATTAGACTACGTTTCTGAGACTGCTGCACAATATCAGGAGAAAATGTCTCTGCAATAGCTTTGCTGAAAATTGCAGTGATGATTTTAATAAAAATGCACCTTTTCTTTATGTATCATGATAAACTATTCCCACCAGTCTCAGTGGGCTTTAATATCTCAGCCAATAAAGATAAAACTTGGCCATTAAGAAGAATTATGTGTTTTAGCTCACAGTCAACGGTTGGGGAAGTTTCTGTATGTGGGGAAGCTTTAAAGGGATCAAAGTGATAAATATTTATCATTTCATCCTCGCTCCACCCAGGACAATAAATGATCATAGCAGGAGGATGGATGTTCCATACACTGCATTGACAACAATAGTGGATCCCATCCATAAAAATTATGAACTTAAGTGACATCCCATTCTGAATCTATAGGCTTTGACCCATTCTTTGATACGACGGCAGCAACAACCCTTCTCATAAGGCTTTAGGAGTGTTTTATGGGAATTTCTGAGCAATGCTCCAGAAGCATAATTGTGAGGTCAGACACTGATGTTGGATGAGTCTTCTGTCTTTCCAGGACCCAGTATGAGAAGCTGCTGCCTTGCGTCAGGGTCAGGGAAGCATCTTCCTCCGGGACACAAACTACAAGCATCTTCGGCCAGTAAATCCATTATTGCTCAACAGAAATATATTTAAAGGTGTAACATATAAAAAATAGCTTAAATAAACGGACGAGGAGAATCATTAACACAACACAAATTGACAGAAAAGTTCAGGTTTCTGAACTTGAGTTAAATTTAGCTTTTCTCTATTCTTGCATCCAGTTTTATTTTGCTCTGTTTATATTTCCCATTTCTTTCTAATATGTATTTCTTTTCATTTTGAATGTAAAATACGAACACAAAGTAGTTAATTAAGGTGGATTTTATATATTATGAAGAAAATGATATACATCAGTGAAGACCTGACCTGGAGAGTCAACTCCACTTCAGTCCTGAAGAAGACTCTACTTCCTGAGGATCCTCAGGGACTGTAGGTCAGGAACTCAGGGAGCTCTTGGTCTCCCTCTATCGGTGCTCTGTGGAATCGGTGTTGAGCTACGCCATTTCACTCTGGTTCTCCAGCTGCACTGTGGCAGAGAGGAAACAGCTCCAGAGGGTCGTAAACACTGCCCAGAGACTGATTGGCTGATCTCTTCCATCTCTGGAGGAGACCTACAGGACCCGCTGCCTCCAGACGGCCCACAGCATCATCAGGGACCCCGACCACCCTGAGCATCACCTCCTCAGACCCCTGCCCTCAGGGAGGCGTTTCAGGGCAATAAAGTCAGGAACCAACAGAATAAAAAACAGTTTCTACCCAAGAGCTGCTGTTGCCCTGAACATCCAAACCCTGATCGTCATTTATTTATTTTCCCTTAACATCCCAGCTGTTTCTGGGTTTCTACACATTTTTTTAGGTATGTTTATTTATTTATTGACACTGCCTTTGAGAGTTGCTATTCTTTAAATCTTGTGCATTCTTGCACAATGATAATAAAAGGAATTCTGATCCTAATTCTTATATATATATTTTTTTGTCATTTTGTTACCAAACAGTGTGTTGTGTATTTGTATTCAGACCTTCTCAATATGTTGTGAAATTATTTTTTATGGCAACTCTTCTGGGATTTGTCAGCTTTGCACATCACAAGCCATTGAAGCTTTTCCACATTCTTCTTTACAAAATAGCTCCAGCTCAGTCAGACTCCAGCAGAAGCCCTGGAAACACCAGTTCTCAAGTATTATGGGGATTCAGCTTCTAGCGGATGTAGTTGAGGACATAAATCATTCCAACAACATAGTTTTACTAAATACTCACATTCCTTATTTTTGTTTCTTCAAGGCAGTAATTATTTTTGTAAAGGTTGTAAACATTAAAATAGTTTCCGGAGCTCTTTTGTCTTTATTTTGTAACTTTAAACATCGTGTTCTAGACCATTTGCACTAAGTGCAGCAAGTTGGCTGTGTTAATATTCACCTGCTGAAGTCTCTTCTTTCATCAACAGTTAATCACAAACTGACGTCACCAGAACACTTTTTCTTGGCTATTTCGGGCTTGAACATTTAGATTAAAAAAGTGATATCAGGCGCAGACATACATGCTAATTGCCAAGCGGCGTATTTCCCTATTGGCTAAAATAACCTGTTCACTGTAAAAACCAGGAGTTACTTCTGCAAGGCAGAAGTACACTATTTGGTTTGGTTAAGCCAAATAGTGTGTGCTTAATTTACTTGTAGCCAAGTGAGAAATTGTTTCTGTCACATTACTAGTAAAGTGAGGACTTTGATGTAAAGTGAGGACCTTTTTTGGTCCTCACCTTTTTCTGGTCCAGGGGTTTTGTTTAGGACTTCAGTCAGACAGTCCAGTGGTTTGGTAGACAGACAGACAGACAGTCAGACAGACAGACAGACAGACAGACAGACAGACAGACAGACAGACAGACAGACAGACAGACCGGATGGATGGGTGGACGGGTAGACATACATCTTTACTCATCTTCACTGTTGTTTTCCTCACTGCTGCTGTGTTACCTGTAAAATGCGACTGTAACCATGGTGGAGAAATCCTTTGTCCTTGCATAATGCACCATTTGGATGATCTGCACTTAGCTAATAACACAGAGTGTTACTGTAACAAAATGACTGGCTTCTCTCATCTCCCACAGCCACCTTCCGGCAGGAGACTGTGGAGTGTGGGTGTATCAGTCTGCTCAGGGTTGGACACTAATATGTACTGCTTTGTCCCTCTGTGTCCTTGTCCCAGTTCAGCAGAAGGAAAAAAAAATAGACAGCAACAGAGGAAGACAAGAGAAAAGAGGAAATTATCATCATAATAGCGTGTCGCTGTGGAGTGAGAACAAGAAATCTCTGAGTCTTAGATTAATGCTTTCAGCTGAACGTTAAAGATATATTTTATTTGGGTGTAGATATCTGAAGAAAATCATGAAACCTGTGTGTAATTTCTTCCCTCACAAAATGAAAACCTATATTGACTCATATAGATCTTTAAACATCCATTAATTGTCTACATTTGCTTTTGCGGCGGGTCGCTGGTCCCTATCTTCATTGGGCTAGAGACGGATTACACCCAGGCATGTTACCAATAAATCACAGAGTGAAACATATGAAAACACTAAAGTGCACAAACACTCATACCTAAAGACAATTTAGGGGGACTAAGTAACCCAACATGCTTCTTTTTGGCTGTGAGAGAAAGCTGGAGTACCCTGAGAGAACACACGCCTGCACTGGGAATGCGGACACATTAAGCATCAGTCTGTCCATCATTTTGTGATTTAGGAATGACATGACAGTATTTGTCCACTTACACATCACTCATGATTTAGAATTAGGGCTGGACGATAATTCAATAACAATATATATTGATTGATAGAAAAAAAGGCCAATAAAAAGTTCAATAGAATTACAGTTTTCCTTCCTTTTGCATTCTAGCCTATCATGTAGGTTAATATTACAGTCATTACATCCTCCCAGCCAATCACAGCGCAGACCCAGGAACCAAGCTCCGCCCCCTTCAATGGTGCTGAGATGTTTTTCTTTTTCTTTTTTGAGAACTTGTAGTTTTGGTAAAACGTTGGCTGAATAAAGAGTTGAGTTTGAATTCAGTGTTTGTGTGTTCTGTAGTTGCTAAGCAACAGCATAAAGTAGCCTGGGCTGCACTTAAAATATGTTTTGAATTAGTTGATAATTATCAGTATCTATCAATATTTCTATTTTATCAATATGCTTTTTTTTAATATCGTCCAGCCCTATTTAGAATTTTATTCATGAAACAGGTATTAATATCAGAGAAACATAATTGAGGAAATTTTTAGGCCCAGTGTATAAGATTTTACTAAATTAATTAAAAACAACCTTGCCATTAGGCGTATAATTCTAGAGTTGTTCCACTCAGCTCTATACTTTTGATTTAAACCATTAACTGTTCTAGTCTTGGCAGCAGCAGCTGTCATCAAGAGTTTGTGATACTTGGCAACCAGCCTTTGACATAACTGTGTAGGAATTATGAACCTCTGCTTTGCAGAATTGTTTATATTCAGACACTTTGGAGGGTTTTCCAGCATAAACAGACTTTTTAAGGTAAGGCTGCAGTATCTCAGTCAAATTTCAGGCCAGACTCTTACAAGGCCTTTCAAAATCCTTGTTTTTCTTTTCTTGTTCTGAATCAGAATGAACTTTATTCAACATGTTTGTGAGTACAAACAGATTATTTGACTTCCAACACGCCAATGCTCGCATCACGAAAAATCAGACTAGCAGAACAGCAACTACACTCTAAAACCAAAAATAAATTAAATAAAAATTCAGGGAAAAGGTGAGAACAGGTAAGTTGATGATTTAAGGGAGCCATAAATGTATTTGCAGAGTCAAAATATAGTCTCTATCTTTACATACATAGCCCTCTGCCCTAATTGGCTCAGCTGGTAAAGTATGTGTAAAAAGACTTCTAATAATTTCCAACATGACCCTAGACTACATCCTTAGAAGGATTTATCTGCTAATGTTTTCTGGCAGCAAACACTCTAGATAAACTATTACAAAAATATGATTATTAATAATAATGATAATAATAATAATGCCATTATTATTATTATTATTATTATTATTATTATTATTATTATTATTATTATTATTATTATTATTGTTATTATTATTATTATTATTATTACAAAAGCAATATCAAGGTTATATTCCTTGATCAGACACTAAAAGCAATCCTTAGGATGCCGGAAAGCCTTTTTCTTTTTCCCTGAATGTGGAGATCAAGTTGTTCTTAATGTTTTGCTCAAGTGCAACAGTTAAGGATGCCCTTAATCAGCCCTTTTCTGAAGGGAAATGAGGCTCCAGATGTCCCATCTTGCATTTCCACTCTAAGATTTAGAGATTTCTGCCAGCAGACTGATGTTGACAGATGAGCACCTTCTGATATGTCTAATATCCTAATTAATTTTTCCTACAGGTGTGTCTAAAACTCTCTAAATATACAACATTTCATATTACAGGTAATAAATGTATTCTATATGTTTACCATGCACTAATACATCTTTGTTAGAAATATGTGAATGTAATCATTTTCTTTTTATTTAGTTACAGGCATTTAGTCTGTTTTAAAGAGCTGGCTTACAGGAATGTTCTACTGTTTTAACTTCACACAGGGAGAACTCCTCCCAGACGAGGAATGTCTTGCTGTATATCAGTGGCGGCTGGTGAAAAAAAATCTTGGTGGGGCGGGCCAATAGATTTCCCTGCCTAACCCAGTACATACATTTAAATTAAAAGTCGGAAAATTACTACGATTCCACAATAGGCATTTAATTAATAAAAAAACATTGTTCACAAAGGATTATTTTGGTGTCTTTGTCTTATTAATCCTTTTCACAGACTCATGCCAGAGGGTTTGCATACATTGTACATGTACGTATATTATTACGAAACGAACGTTTACGTCTTGACTTAAATATATACCCTATTTTTTTTTTATTTATATAATGATTTAAGTAGAACAATGACTAGTGCTAAATTAAGTTGTATTTACCGGAGATAAAGTGTAGACTGCAAATTCTGTCGTGGTATGATGGCTCCCACAGTCGATTAGGATTGTCCGCCTGCATCCTTTTCATTGAAATTATCCATTTCTTTCTTCTTTCTTCGTCTTTCAATAGAAAGAAACGTACATCCGCCGATTTGGAATGCCTCTGTGTGCAACCGGGAGCACAACAAGTCGTAGGCATTGTTTAGAATCCAAAACTAAACTAAAAGTACGCTCTAAATCACCCGTTTTGTCACGCTGGTAAACGAGAACAGTTCTGTTTTTGCTGACCAACGTTACCCGGATGTAGCGCGGATGTAGCTTGTGACGTCACGCGTGAAGTGCACCTATCACTGTGCAGCTAGGGCTACGACTCCAGGAGCCCCAAAGCCATTCATTTTGGCGATGCTGATTGGCCAAATATTTATAAATCTTCCCTAGCAACAGTATACGATTGGTTATTTCGCTACACTTGTGGGGCTCCTTGAGTCACAGCCCCACAAGTGTAGAAGAAGAGAAATTATACGTTCTGTTGGTGGAAATGCACTGTTAAATGATGGAGTCAATTAGTAGAAGTGTTTAATAATTCTTATTACATGTAGCTATGTACTATTAAGTAATAACTGACATTAATAATACTTTTAAAATCTATATATACATTCACCGGCCACTTTATTAGGTACACCTGTCCAACTGCTCGTTAACACTAAATTTCTAAGCAGCCAATCACATGGCGGCAACTCAGTGCATTTAGGCATGTAGACATGGTCAAGAGAATCTCCTGCAGTTCAAACCGAGCATCAGTATGGGGAAGAAAGGTGATTTGAGTGACTTTGAACGTGGCATGATTGTTGGTGCCAGAAGGGCTGGTCTGAGTATTTCAGAAACTGCTAATCTGCTGGGATTTTCACGCACAACCATCTCTAGGGTTTACAGAGAATGGTCCGAAAAAGAAAAAAACATCCAGTGAGCGGCGGTTCTGTGGGCAGAAATGCCTTGTTGATGCCAGAGGTCAGAGGAGAATGGCCAGACTGGTTCGAGCTGATAGAAGGGCAACAGTGACTCAAATAACCACCCGTTACAACCAAGGTGGGCAGAAGAGCATCTCTGAACGCACAGTACGTCGAACTTTGAGGCAGATGGGCTACAGCAGCAGAAAACCACATCGGGTGCCACTCCTTTCAGCTAAGAACAGGAAACTGAGGCTACAATTTGCACAAGCTCATCGAAATTGGACAATAGAAGATTGGAAAAACGTTGCCTGGTCTGATGAGTCTCGATTTCTGCTGCGACAGTCGGATGGTAGGGTCAGAATTTGGCGTCTACAACATGAAAGCATGGATCCATCCTGCCTTGTATCAACGGTTCAGGCTGGTGGTGGTGCTGTCATGGTGTGGGGAATATTTTCTTGGCACTCTTTGGGCCCCTTGGTACCAATTGAGCATCGTTGCAACGCCACAGCCTACCTGAGTATTGTTGCTGACCATGTCCATCCCTTTATGACCACAATGTACCCAACCCATGATGGCTACTTTCAGCAGGGTAATGCACCATGTCATAAAGCTGGAATAATCTCAGACTGGTTTCTTGAACATGACAATGAGTTCGCTGTACTCAAATGGCCTCCACAGTCACCAGATCTCAATCCAATAGAGCATCTTTGGGATGTGGTGGAACGGGAGATTCGCATCATGGATGTGCAGCCGACAAATCTGCGGCAACTGTGTGATGCCATCATGTCAATATGGACCAAACTCCCTGAGGAATGCTTCCAGCACCTTGTTGAATCTATGCCACGAAGAATTGAGGCAGTTCTGAAGGCAAAAGGGGGTCCAACCCGTTACTAGCATGGGGTACCTAATAAAGTGGCCGGTGAGTGTATTTTGACTTTTCCCCTCCACATCTAGGGAGGGCAGTATATGTTACTCCTATATGTCTCTGTATGCCAAACCCCATGTTGTAAACCCCCCTTGTCCCTTCTTTTGTGTTTTAACCCCCATGTTGTGAACTCCTGAATCCTCCTGCCCCCTCCTTGATGCCCGAAAATAAAGGAGAAAGACAAAGGTAGCTCGAGTGTGATGGAACAGGTCGCTTCTGGCTCCTCTGCCATCTTTCTGTGGGAAGAGTCTAAACTTGTGTTTATGTTGGCTTTCATTCCAGGATAATAAGGGTTTATTTATCATGACCCTATCAATCTTAAGCTTCATCTGATTGATTTTTTTTTTGTTATTGCAAGGGATCATGTCATTGGAACATTTAAAGATCAGCAGATTTTCATCAACAATAATTCATCATTTAGTGTAAAATGTGTAAAAAAGCCCCAAAGCAAACAAACTTCTTATGATGGTGCTGTAGCTAGTCAGAGAATCATTATCCACAATGAAACAAGTCCTGGACCAACATGGGCTGAAAGGCCAATCGGAGAAGAAGAAGCCATTACTCCAAAAGCAACATAGAAAGCCAAATAGTAGTTTAATTTCCATTAATAGTAATTGATTTAACATTGTTTTTACCAACCAATTTAGATATAATCACAGAATTTTAAAGATTTTACAAAAAACACAGCTAACAGACTTAAAGCTGCAGGTTGCTCGGTACGAGCCACCAGAATTGACAAAGACTCCTGGATGGGTTTCAAAACGTTTACAGAAAAAAAAGTGAGCCTCCAATTTAAGCCTGTTTGTTGATGACCCCAATAACTGATAATGTTAACAGGCAAAAATCATGAAAATTACCCTGGATGCTGTAAGTCTAAAATCACTCCCCACATTGCATTTTAACACATCCATCTTTCTAATACTGGAATAGGTTGAGCTTATTTCCGCTGTTTAAAAATTATTTAAACTTAGTGCTGCTATATAAAATATATATGTGACATGAAGCGAGGTACATGACTGGAGTCGGATCTACAAAAATATTAACCCAAAATAAATGCTTAGATTTCAATTTGGATGTTTACTTAAATATTTAGTTGTTTCAGAAGCTTTGTAAGAAAAACTAAAAAGAAGATTTAATGTAGGTCAAATTTTATCTTTTAAAATAACAATTTTTAATTCATTTTTATGACCTGATCTGGTCATGATTTAGGTTTTTGTTTGTTTGCTTGTTTTGGACTTTTCTAGTTTCAGCTCTTTTCACTCCTCAGCCACCACTCTGCACCTGATCAGCTCCACCTGCTGCACTAATTACACTCAACTCTGCTCACCTGTTCACCTGCCTACATATACCTGCCTCTTTCATCCACTCACATCTCATCTTGCCTCCTGTGCACTGCCATCTTGTCACCCACAGTTTATACGTGCTCAACCTGTTGGACTCTGAATCTCTGCTCATGTTCAGGCCTCACTGACATAAGTGTCCAGTGCCTGCATGCTGCTCAGTTCCAGCTGCTTGCTCTGTGCGTTCTGGTGGGTCACCAGTCTGCACCTTCTGTTCTGGTCAGCTGAAGTCTGTCATTGCCTGCCACTCCTGTTCAGTACTGGTTCTGCCATTCACCCCACCTGCTGTCTTCTGCCCATTACTGCCTGCCCGCCTCATCTACCATTAATCACTTTCTGCAAAAAAAAGATTAAAAAAACAAGCTCTGTGCACAGCTAACATTGAGTTCTCCAGCAGCATTCATAACAGATCTCTTCATTTTTATTCACAATTGTGTATAGTATTACCTTAATTTGTGCATAAAGCCTTTGCCCTTATCCCTTCTCCATGAATATATCACTCTTGGTTGTAAAAACCATCCTTGTTGTGTTTCCCTGTATTTTTATTCTTGGTTAGTCTTCAAGTAATTATTCATTCTGAGATCGACCAACTCGGAAATACATGCATTAGTAAACATTAGTAAACATATTTTCAAAACATTTGGCATTAAGATTGTGATTGCGCTGTTAAAGTTGTTTTTTTAAGGACTAAAAGTTGGCTCTCAGCGACGGCTAGGCAGAAAATCCACAATGTGTGTCATGTGGTACGATGACGTATTTTGTTGACACAGCTCAGGCTACAGTACAGAGAGTATAATGGAGTATACAACGACAAGTTCACATGAAGATTCAGAAAGTGATGATTTTAACATGAAGGACTTGTTATGATTGGGGTAAGCCTGAGAAAAACATTTTAGGAGAATGAAGAAAATGGGTTGCTGGTATATAAATGGAATCGGGGCCTATAATCGCCCGGTTCTGGCTGACAGTTCGGATGTAAACACAGACAACTCGTCGAAGCCTGATTGCCTGGCATCGTTTATTATGGCTGAAATTCACCAAAACAACACATAAAAGAAAAATATCTACATTCAGCACAAACCACAGTGTCTCAACATTGTGTTCCCGAAATTTTACTTAATAACCTGGACTCATTTATGATAAGAACAGGAATAAGATTGATGTCATCACCACCAGCACCTTTGGCTGCTGCTGAGCATGTCTCATCCACCAGTGCAGCATTTACTGTAATGATAGAACCAGACAGTTAACTGAAGCGGACTGTTTATCATTAACAGGCCGTTCCTAAATTCTGTCATCGAGTGTGGTTGAATTGAATTAGTAAATAAATAATATATTTTAGGCATTTTCAGGTAATCAAATAGCAATAAGAAAAAAAACTAAGTTTGATTTTTGAGTTAGATAACCAACATACATCAAGATGTTTGTTTTTTTATGGCCCCATCATGCCGTCGAGTCGACGATGAATCTGACTGATGTGGCTCACTTGCCGGTGACAGATCGCGGTAGTCCGACCCAATCCGCTCGCGTTCTCCTTACTTGCACATTCCATTCAGCAAGGATTTTCTCACCTCCGGGATGTTTCGGGTTCGGAAATGTGTGTAAGGAGACATTATCCTTGTTTGTATTTGAGCAACTGTACGCGACACAGTTTTTAACCATGTTTAATCCATCTATTTGTGTTCAAGAAAAGCAAGTTTGCAACCAGGAAGTAACTTCTTGCTATGTCAGCAGATCAACTCTTGTCAACGAACTACATCATCGGTCATGTGACGCCAACATTTTTAATGAGCCTCGCTCTAAAAAGCCTTAAAAATTTACTTTTTATCAAATTTTTTTTAAGTTTTTTTCCCAGGTTATTCTTAATATATGAACTTTGTAATATATAGTAACTTGTATGATCTCAGAATCAAGAATTACTTTAAGGTTTTATTACCACTCTTATATTCATGTATAATCTGTTATGATTTTATGTAATGTGGTTAACATGTGTCTATATTAAGTACTTGAAGTGTGAAAGATGTGTCTCAGCAGTTCTCATGTTGAAGTGTTGTGTAAAGCTGCACCCACAGGTCAGCTCACAATGGTTTAGTGGGTTACACTCACAGCTGTTGAGTCCAGAAAATAAGTTGTCTTCCTCTTCTTGGCGCTCTAACAATGGAGCACATCCTGCTTGCATGAAATAAAGAAGTTTGCAATAAGGAGCAACTTTGGAGATGAGCTGAGACACCAATGTTTTTAGTTCTTTTTCCCTTTTGCAAAAGCTTGTGAAACTTATGCTGTGTCTGTTTGGTCTTTGTCTTTAAGGTTAGGAGATTAAAATAAACCAGGCACAAAATGGCAGAGAACACCCATCTGAATAAACTGTTCTCTTGCTAGCAGTATAAAGTTATGAGTTACTTCTTCACTGGACATGTTGTTCTGAAGGGTGAGGCTGTTGTGCTGTGTATTTATCCTTTGCAAAGGTGCACGTATGGGCTGATGGGTAAGGAGGATAAATGGGTGCCGAGTGTTGGAGCGAGGTAAAGTCAGGCGTGGCTTAAACCACATCTTGTTTTGGTCTACAGTCAGTGCTCAAGAGCCACCTAGTGGTGGGAAATCGCTTGTTGCTCCTTTAAACTCTTCTCTGTTGCTTCTGCCTGCCTGTCTGTCTGTCTGAGCCATTCCTCACAGTTTCCTTTAGATTAGACATATAATATTACATTTTGTAGGGGAAAAAAAAATCAAATTAATGTATGGTTAGACTTGTCGGTGCAACACCTGCACCCTCTGCATAGAAGAGCACGCAGCAACATGCACCTGTTTGCTATTATTCCTATGAAGCTCAGCACTGCCCCCTATCAGTGCGACATGGTACTTTTTTGCCTCACAGCCAATTTTAATGGTGGATTTATGGTACAGAGACTAAATTTGTCATACACATTCATTAAATATAAATACATCGGTATCTGTAGCACGTGTAATCTAACATGTTGGCGATATAAAGAGAGGGCGTAATGGGCATGTACCAACTGCCTCCATCAGTCAGTGTATGTGAACCAGCTGCTCTTTCCTCATCTTACCTTCTTCCCTGTATTTGAACAGGTGATGCAGAAATTCAGCAATTTGGAGCATAAAAATGGTGAAAGCATACTGAAACCAATTTTTTTGAACAGTCAAGTGGACAAATTGATCTACTTGTCGTGATGACGGGCGAGACACTGCGTCACGAGCACTGATCTGCTCTAATTTAGAAAATACTGAACTGAATTACATCCAGACAGAACGGGTGTCAGCTACATCTCACAGCTAAAATAAATAAATAGGCTTCATGGAATATTCAACGCTGCATTGTTTTTGCAGATTTGCTGAATGACATGTTAAAATGTGAGGAAAAACACCAGCGCAAACAAACAAACAGCACAGGCCTGACTCAGACAGGACAAACTGGAGAAAAGCCTTATAGTTTTTTTCTTTTTGCTCCAGCTTTCACTTGACCTGCAGCACTGTGACTTAGCCGCTGCTAAAGACTTCCAGGTTTCTGCCCAGAGGTGAAATATCAATGCAAGGCTGTCGACTAAAATGTGCTGGTGGATAATTATGTGTAATTTACTGTAATTAGTGTTTTCCTTCTGCGTTGTGAAGAGATAAGTAATGTCTTCATCATGATAATATCACTCGTAACCCCAAACATTTGCAGGACAGTTGGCCCACATTAGGTTTGTTGAAGGTATTTGTCTCAGTTTGCTTGCTGAGACAATAAATAATACAACAGGATGAGTGGAGTTGCTTGGCTTAATTATCCATTTGCATAAATACTGAAAGAGACAAATATATATGAGGTTGAAAGTTAGATGTTGATTTAAAAAAAAGAAAAAAGAAAATGCATCATCACTCAATACCTATGTTTACATGGACAAAAGTAATCGGAATAAAGGGGTGAATGGACTAAAAAAGCGTGATGTAAACACGGCAATCAGGATATTATGATCGGATTAAACTCAATCGTAGTGGAATTGTAATCTAAATGAGAGGAGTGATTCATGCCGATTAATAATCCGATCAACGTTCATATAGATGCTTGTCAGGATCAAGTTATTCCGAATGTGGGAAACTGACCCGATTGCGCATGTGTGGCCGACGTAAACGTGACGTGTTTCCACTTTGGTGAGTGGCGGAAATACGTCAGGAAGAAAAACTGTCAGAGCTCCTGATACAACATTTCTATTTGAAAAAATAAAAGCTCAAAATTGTTGCTAACACAGTAATGTTTCAACCATAATTAGAATCTGATGCAAATCCATCCTGGTTGCTCAGAAGACAAACAAACTCGTATAATACGGCTTTGTTTACTATTTTTTATTTTTCTTCTTCTGTGTTTTTTTAGGGGTATTTGATAACTGTGCATATCAGAGTGGTTCTATTCTGAATAAATGCAGCCGGCTGAACACATTTTTTACATAATCTGAACACATTTTAACCCGATTGTGAACTTTTGTGCATGTAAACATAGTTGTTGTCAATTATTTCAGGATCTTTAACAGTAAATTTGGCCTCAGAAGAGAAAAGTAAAATCTGTGACTGCATCGCGTCTGACAGCAGCACTGATTTTTCCTTTGTGATACAACTTTGTGCGATGATGTATGATGATTTAAAGAGTGCCGGCCTGATTCAGACCCAGAATGTAACTCCTAACAGAATCCATCGAGTGCTGCTAATTCTGACCAAAGCGGTAGTGAGACATCTGCTGCTAACCATCAGTGATTGTTATGACTGACTGCCAAATCATGATGTCTCCATTAATTCCCCCTGAGATCCATTTTACTGTAAATATACAAGCGCCATGCAAATCAAGTCGTTTGTGGCGCCTTGCATAAACAGCAGACACATTGCATTCAAAGTTCAATGTGTCTGAATCCAATTTTATCTGACAGACCAACACAAAGTCGGCTTTAACTGGGAACTCATTGTCTTATTGTTTGAATAATAATCTGAACATGTATGGAGCTAAAACAGTGACTAGGCCATTCTAACACATGAATTGAGTAGAGCAGCATGCTTTCATTCAGAGAAGGCTGCTGGTACCAGGTTTGATCCCTGCAGACTGCCACTGTGAGTCCTTGAGCAAGACCCTTAACCCCAGATTATTCCTATAAAAGCTGCCCACTGCGCCCTAAGAGATAGATTAAATGTGGAAGACTAATTTAATTGGATTGTACGATTGGAATGACCAATAAATATTTATTTTCTTTTTATGTAAAACCATCCTTTGTAGCTCTGGTTGTATGTTTATGTTTTTTTTCCTGCAGGAAGGTGAACCCCCACCCCAGTCTCAAGTCTTTGTTTCCTCCACACAGCATTTTTGTCAATAGGTTAAAAAGTTATATTTTGGTATATAATCCGACTAGACCTTTTCCCCCCAGGTGGCTTTTTAGAAACCTTTAATTTGACTTCTGATGCTTTTTTTCCTGAAAAGTGACTTTTTTTCTTATCTTGAGGGTCAACGTAGAGTTCACAGCTAATAGCTGTCCTGCTTAACAGATCCTCCACCTGAGCTGCAGATCTGAATAGCTTCCCCAGAGTAACCGTGCTTTCTTTCAGCTGCTTCTGTGATGAAGCAGTTCTGGGAACATATGTCAGTTCAGGTGGACTGGATGCTGATCCTTCTGTAAATTACACACAGGTGGACTCTATTTAACAATTATCTAACATCAGAAAGGCAATTTCATGCACTGGATTTTATTTGGGAGTATCAGGGTTATCTAATTTTATTTAATTTGTGGGAAAAAAATAACACTTTAAATAAATATCACTTACTCCAATTCAAGAATATAATTACAGTATCATCAAAAACTATTTCCAGCACATTCACTTTTAATAAAACTTTAATTCAAGTTGTGTCATTTTGCAGAAAGTTGTATATAATGATTTGTAGACTTTCCAAAGTCAAACACTTTGATTAAAAATGTCTTATGTCTTAATAATATAAGAAGCATGTTGTTGATCAACAGATGCAGCAGGAAATTAAAAGGAATCAACCCACTCGTACGTTTATATGTGTGAAAGAGTGAAGAGCAACACATTCTCAGTGTTGCATTAAATCTTAATCCTCTAATAAATCTCATGCACCAATTTATCCTTTAGTTGCTCCATGCGAATCATGTAAAAGGTAATTGCTGCCCGCGGGGCAACCAGCGGACAACGTCATTCAATTCATCACAATATAGAGAGTCCAGCATGTCGGCATTAGTGGGTGTGCACTGCGTGTGTCAGCCAGTGAGACGGAGTGCGCGGCGTAAATGAAGTTGGAGGGCAGCTCATTGCTCACAGCTGAGAAGGTGCTGACAGATGGGCAACCCTCAGCAGCAGACATTACACAGAGGAAACACTGGGCTTACACATGTACACTTTTCACGCTGCGCTGCCAAACAACTATTTTACTGTATGTGCTAAATCAGACTCACACTTCACTCTGATAGATGCTTCCCATTAGGGCAGAAGAGGCCGATGAAAGGAAGAAAGAACAGCAAAATGTGGAATAACGCTTGCAGGAAAAGGAGAATGATACTAGACATGTTGAACAAATGGATCATCCTCCGTAGTCTGGATTAATTAGATAAAAGATGCTAAGTAGGCTGTTTACATGACTTTAGGAACACACCTCACTTACATTAGAGTTGAATCTAAAAACATAATATCTTCATATCTGGGTACTTATAGAAATAGGCTTGTACAGTTCAACACTGACAAAGGGCATCCCAGATCATTTCAGACTGACAACAGTTAAAAGATGAAATAAGGACCAGAGAAACGATCGACAGCCTGCAGAGTGTGTGGTGCAAAGCTGAGATACATCCTCTGACCAAATCTACATTTATGTGAGTCTAAATCAAACCATATTTTAATCTTAGGCTCATTACAAGCACCCCGGATTATTTGGGTTTAAGGTGAGAGATACATTGAAGTCAGATGTAATCAATAACCTTTCCCCAGGGTGAAATCTCCCTCATTAAAAAAAAACAAAAAACTTTTGCAGTAATTTGCATCTCATCCCATCCTAGGAGGTCATTTTTAATCTTTGCATGCACATGGTTCTGTATATGATGCTTTGCTCCTCAAACGGCACCACTAGTTATATTTTCTGAATCTACGTGACTGGGTTGACAGACGTTATCTCCTGATACCAAAGCAGCACACGCTTCGTTTCCAGCATCAAGTCTGGTTTTAGCTCAGATATTCCCCATAACTCCGTGTTAAACAGAGAAAAAATGAAGGACAACAATAATTTTCTGCTCATTGTGGTTAGATTTGTAGGCAGTAAGAAAGCTCTGGATTATTAGGAAAAATAATTTTTACAGCAGCTCTGACCTTTAATCACTTTAAAATTGCTGAGGCATAATAAAACTTCCAACATTAGGAAGATGGTGGTGTTGAAATGTAATGTGGGGAGTCATTTTAATGTCTTCCAGCTGTTTTTTGTTTCATGTAGAGGAGGACAGAGTTAGTAGCGTGCTGTAAACACCACCACTGCTCCTGCAGACAACACTGCATGCTTACATCAGGATCCTTTGATAAAAATGACCGATGGAAATAACGGCTGCTCAGTCAGCTCAATCTTCACAGTTTTGTGGCTCATACAGACAACGGCATTAATAAATCCTTTTCATCACTCCTGATCTTAGATTTTATTCTTTAAAAGAAAGACTGCATGCTGCCGTGTGTACAGCTGTGACCTCTTTCTACGGCTACATATGCGTCTCCCCTCCGCTCCACCTGGGTCTATTGAAGGTCGTTTACAGTACAGGTGTGTTTGTGTTGTGTGATTATTTTATTTTTTACAAAACAACTTTATTTAAATTTAAACTAATTATCCTCACCAGTGGATAAATTAAGTCTCCGGGAACACCTGATAGCCTTTTACATATGTGTTCAAAAACAGAGAAATTATTGAAAGAGCTACATAGTGGTGAGAGTAGTAAGTTTTCAGAAAACATAAGCTGTTGTTGAAGAGTTTAAACTGATGTCACTGACTAAAAATGCTAAAAATCATGGACTGTTCTTCATTGCATCCTCTAATATTCCAACTGCAGTAATAAAGCATTAAATACGATAGAAAAAGGGATCATCATCGACAATTTACTGCACATGTAGATTTTTATGTTTCTAACACAGAACAAAAATGACAGAGGGCACTTTAGTCTTCAATCACTTCGGCCCCTAAACATATTTGGGGGTTGAACACAAAACCTTCCCATTCAGAACCAGTAGGTAACAGAAGGGAATTACGCAGCCTTATGCCTCCTCATGGTATCCATAATGGGGACGACGTAAACGTCTCATTACCCCCCGACTGCCTGAGTAAGATTTCTGTGGCTGTGACAGTATTTTGTTCCTATTTGTGAGAAGACTACAAAGATGCTCCACTACTGGAATTACTCAAGACTGATGCAGCCGGTCCACGTCAAACCTCATTGTTTTTATCTTATATCTTAGTTTGTTGGAGAAAATAACAACATTTAAGGGAAGAGGTGATTTATTTACCTATCGTATAGAAGAAGGCATAAAGGATTGTTTGTGTCATTTTAACTGCAGGTAAATGCTTATCTCCGCATTTGTTTGTTGTTGCTCATCCTTCAACGATGACCTGAAGAGGAAACAGCTTTATGTTAAAACCATGTGGGTGAAATACCTTTTGGGCGCTCGGTGCCAGCTTTTATTGCTGAATGTGACAGTACAGGCGCAGTTAGAGGAAATGAACCCAGAGAGCGAGTCTGATGGTCCTAATGGCAAAGTTGGCAATGCGTCTCTTGTAATTTATACAGCTCTGAAGCGCTGCTGTGTTCCAGACAGCCCAGGCTGTGCAAGCACTCTGTCCAAACGGGGCCAAATGACCCCCAACACAACAAGGCAAAGAGCTGAGACTGATGAGATGGGAAGTTTCAGCACAAAGTCACCCAAAACTCTGTCAGCCATGATCATTTTACCAGAAAATTAAAAAAAAAATTGTAATTTGAAAATATTTTTATCCTTTTCAGCAACAATGTGACGAGACTTTGAAGACTTTGCTGCCTATTTTCAATTACAATTCATAAAATCAAACATAAGTTGTGTTTTTCTTGTGACAAGCAGATGCTAAATTAAATAGGGGTTGATTTGAATATCGTGCATGCAACAGATATAAATGTAGGTATTTGTTTGCAAATGAGCAAAATCAGGCATCATAGGTGACGACTCCAGTGACTAAATGAGAGCAAAGTGCTTTTAGTTTTATCCTTGGTACATATTAAACATCCATTAACAGGCGCCGGTGGGAATAAAATACACATCCTGGCTGGTTAACATCAAGTCCTAAGCTTGAATTGGTTAATTTACCTCGTTAAACCAGAAACACTTTAAAGATGATGATCTCGGGATATTTTATGTGATATTTGTTTCATATTTAGGACTGCAGGTTTAACTAGTTCTACACCTCTTTATAGTTGCCTTGCTCAAGCACACATACTGAAAGATAAACAAAGGTTGTACAGATTAACTCATTCTGACCAAGAAAATTACAACCAAGCCGGAGCAAATCAGTTTCTTGAACACATACTGAATCCCTGAGTAGATGATGACACACTCACTTTCATTGGTATTAATGCAAAGCAAGAATATCATTCATTCACACACAGCTAACTCAAGACAGATGGCATGTTTCAGGATTAAACACACAGAGTGGCTTCAATAACTTCAGCCTGCTTAGTCGCAGATGACAGGTTAGCCTCGGTTCCTGTGATTACGATGCTTGAGTGGTTATATATCAGCCGAGCAGCATCTGCACAGCTTCAAGTAGAGTTTACGCACAAATGCACGTTGAATATTAGCAGCCTCTACGTTTATGAAAATATAGAGGTGGAATCTAAAAGCACTTTGGGCACATGATGCTCTGCATGCTAATAGGCCGGCCTTATGGTTAGCGGTGACGGCAGGCATACAGCGTGACGATGTGAACCAGACAGGCTCCTCTTGTGGATACAGTTTCAGTTCAGTAAAGGAGTCATAAAGCACCCCACTCACACATTTAGGCTTTTGTGCTGTGAGTCTGCTAAACACCGCCACCGCTGTGCTTTTCTTCTTTTCACCGTTTGCAGAATTCTCCTGCAGCACAGCATAAAATGCTGAAGGATTGTCCGCCAGCCAACTTAGTTTGGGTAACACCGGGAGCAGACGTGTAATTGCGCCACAGGAGAGGAAAGAGGAGTCCTGCTGAAGGCTTGTTGTGACTAAAATCTGTTCTTTTTTCTTCTTTTATTGGGTTTAAATGAGAAGTTGTTTTGTAAAGAAAATACTAACCACAGGGCACAACTACATCTGCACTGTTCCTACCTGCAGAAATGAAATATCTGCTGTTGTCTTGATTTAAAGGTGGCTGCTGTGGGATATTAGACTCAGTCTCTCATTAGTTAATGCATTCACTGACCTGTGAAAAACATTTGCTCTCTTTCACTTTTCCAGGTTTCTGTTGTTTTTGCTTATTTGTCACACTTAAATGTTTCAGATCATCAAACAAACTGAGTGGATTACTGTTGCTTTAGTTAGAGCAAAAATAAGCAGTGTGTGCAGCATTCATATCACTGAGGACTGTTGGAGAGCTGTGATTGTTGGCTGTTATATTCCATGTGTTATGAACCAGCATTTTTCATAATAATGTAATATTTAGCCGTTTGGACAGAGTCTCACGGCAGCAGAAGCTCACAGCGGACACTAATGACGTTGATCAAAATGCTAAATGTCACAGACTAATTAAAGTACGGATGAGCCCCCCCCCCCTTTTTTTTTTTCCTGCATGGGTGTATATGAAGCACGGTTATCTGTGCGGGGTTGCAGTGGGGCTGGTGTCTTTCAGCAGTGGTTGAAATGTTGTAAAGAAAAAAAAAAGAAATGTTGTATTAAATCATTAAGGTGCTACCTTGCTTTGCAATAGTTTGGGTTGAGCGGCTGTTGTGAGGAGTTGGTGGAGGTAAATCCAGCTGTTTAGAGAGGAATATTTCCCTGTCCACCTCTTCTCTATTCCTGCTTATGTGCCAAAGGTTCACCCTGGACAGAACTGTGTTATATATATTTTTTATTATTATCATTATTCCCTCCAACGACCAGAGGGAGGTTTTCAGTCAACATTGGCTGGAGAAGCTCTGCTCAGACGTTGCATCTGACATGTGCATCAAACAGGCAATGAACACCACTGGTCATCATTTTTCTACCTACTGTATGTAAATCTGATTTGTAGCTTTAATATTTTTTTTAATTTTTAAAAAAAAATTTTTTTTAATTATTGAACACAGAAAGGTATTATTAAAATAAATGTTTTGCCTTCTGTTTTGACATTACATTGTTGAACTGTTTTTTTCCCCTTTATTATAAGATAAGAGAAGATAGACTTTATTGATCTCACTGTGGAGAAATTCATGGGTCACATCGGCTCAATAATCAAAAGAAGGTGCCAAAAGGAGGAAAATGTGAGGTATGAGGTATTTACAGTGTATCCACATATATACGGTGGATCGAGGAAAAAAATGAGAAATAAAGCAAAGATTTAAGATGACTTATGTACATTAATTAGGGAGACTTATATTTATTTGCCGATAACATAATTATAAAGATAATTAATTAGAACATTATGTTATAATAATAATTATTATTCTATTTAATAAAATAAAAATTAATTAGTATTCTCTTTAATAAAAAAGAAAAAGTTCAATAGAGGTTCTCTATTCATTAAAAAACGGTTCCTTGGTGTCTGGGGAGAATGTGTGATGGCTGTTTCTGACTAGCATTCAGAAATGTAATCTTTTAAGGCAGTTCCCAATTCAGATACCAGTTCAGCTGATGAGGCAGATTTATACAGTCTACATCTGCTTCGCTTAATAACGTTCATCACTAAACAGATGTACTCACTTTTCCAACAGTTTAAAGCAACTACAGGGATGGATCCACAACATATGGAAGAAACCTTTCCAAAGTGGTTCTCTAACCTGATGGATTCTGGTGGTATTTGTGCGTTTTGGGCCAATCACGTTGCAGTGTTGTGGGAATTTAACAGAATTTAAAATATAAAAGAAAAAATACAAAAGATTACAAAAGAAAATATATTGTGACATTTATGTAGCAGCAAACCAAAAAATATATATTTATATGCACAGAAAGGTTCTGGGTCATCATGAATATTGTTGAGTAGTTGAGTGCAGCTACTGGGTTTACAGCTGTACCTTTTTACCAAATGGCTCAGACGGTCTCCTGCTCAGGGCGATCCAGCCTAAGGAGGCTTCGCCTGCAGCATTAACCTAGGAATTCTGGAAAATATCAACTTAATGGGTTGCAGTTAATAAGAGACATCTAATGAAATACTTCAACTGTTAAAAAATGATATTGAGAAATCAAGAAGAATATGTGTCAGAAATATGCTGAAATTGGACTGATCTGATATTTGTGACTGGAAACCAGGAAACTAGAAACCAAGTCCCGGATTGTCTGAAAATAAGAGGTTTTGTCCAACAGGCTCTACCTACGCAGAGGTAAAACAACGTGTTCTTTATTTTACTGTGGGTTAAACATGTTGATATTGGTACAGTAACATTTGCAGGAAGAAACATTCTGATATTATAACGTCTTTACAAAAGGCTGGCTGGTATGTAGTTTTTAGTTTATTTCAAATGATCTACTGAGACATAATCAGTAGTTTTAAGCTACCATGAGGGTCAGGTTGTGTTTTCAGGCTGACAATAGGAGCCCAATGGTTAATTTTTCCCTGAAGCCTGCAGTCAGAGTAATGCTTTATTGACAGGAGGCTGACCATATATTATTAAATAGAGCTACTTTTTTATTATTAAGATGAATAGTAGTCATGATTGTGGAAAATAAACAACTGGATGTAAAACTGTGTCAGAAAGCAGCTGAATCCACAAAAAAACACAGTTCGGCTGAAAAGAAATGCTTCAGACAGTGTTTCTTGACAAGATTATTACAGCAGAGTGTTGGCTCAGTCGTACATTGCTTTGGGCAGAACATGTTCTGTTTTGAAGCGGCATAAAATCCCCTCTGTCTGGGACATAGCTGCGTGTTTTGTTGTTGGAAGATACGCTGCCCACATGAAACAGGCCCACCACCCGCACAGGCTTTCACACATTTGGTACGAAAACCTCAAAATCAGCTCAAATAAACAATGTCCCTTCTGTCAAACTCATAGTAGGAATGTTTTGCATATCCACAAAATATGATTTGGCTGTAAAACAAACTCCTGTCTGTAAAATAAGATCAGTGGATTTTAAATGGTTCTAATCATTTGTGTGCATCCAGTACGCCACAAATTGTTGAGATTTTTTAAGGTTTGCCGATGTTTATTAATAAAAATATTAGTTTTGATTAAAATACAGGAAGGAACATTTCACTCTGTGATGTTTTGATATTGAATGTATTTATGGGTAAATTTATTTTTGTTTAATGTCTTACAGTTCTACAGACTATCTTGTAAATTAAACGTCACTCGATTTTATTGGGGTTTTTATGCTGGAGGTTCTCCTCCCTGTTAAAGGGGAGTTTTTCTCTCCACTGTCGCTTCATGCATGCTCAGTATGAGGGATTGCTGCAAAGCCATCAACAATGCAGAGGACTGTCCACTGTGGCTCTAACAAAACAAACAAACAATAAATGGTGTCGCTTGACTCTGATTGGTTAGAGATAACAGCCAGTTCTGAACTTTAATTACTTCCTGGGTTTTTGAAATATCAGTTTTTAAGAGCTTGAAGTGTTATGCTCAAAACAAGTTGTCTGGATGTCGGTGAATACAGTTCAAAGTATCATATTGACCTCACATCAAATATTAATTTAGAAATATGAGATGTTCATAGGTCCTCCCTGATCTGTCTGCAGCATTCCTTGATTCCAACCGCCCATTACTAAGAGGTGGACCTGTTTCTGTTGAATTTGCATGTTATCTAAGCCATTACAAGGCCTTTGTTTGGCCAGTGATATATAGCTTGGTACTCCACATTACTCCAGACTTTATGAATTGAGAAAGCTTCCTGGAGAGGAAGCGAATCGTCTTCAACTACGGAAAACAAGTCCAGTTGCTTTGTTTTTTACTTTTTTTGGAACGACCATGATGACTGAGAATCTTCACCAGCAGCATTCCTTGATCTTTGCAAGTCTGGTTCAAATCTCTAAGGCCAGAAACAGAACAGCTGCAGTTAGATTATGTGTGTAGTTCACACAGATGGACTCCGTGTAGTATTTACATGATTTTTGAAGACTATCAGTTACTCTGGATTTTATTTAGGGGTATCCGAGTACATCAAGAGTCACAACTGACTAAATTAAATAAAAATGTACATGTGATGATTTTTTTATAAAAAAGAAGCAAATAAATATGGAGAAAGTAATATTCTTGCAATCAAAAGGCAATGGGTTAGAATCCGTCTTCCTCCTCTGTTAAGTGATGATTTGCCCATGGGCAGGGCAATTATTGCTTAATGATCTGTGTTTAATATTTGTGTTTTTGAATGATGCTCCAGAATGAGTGCCTTGACTGCTCAGAATGTCTAAAACAGAAGCATGAGTTCTGACCTTTTACCATTCATAGAAACTGGATTTATTATTATTATTGTCAAAAATCTTAAAAAACTTCAACATTTATGTATTACCTGTGCTTTAGTACATAATGCTATAATTTAATTGTCCACTTGGCTCAGCTAATTGGCTCTAATGTTTGATTGGTCAATAACAACACAGCTGTTTATTAGCAGACCATTTCCCTTGTCTAAATAACACTGTTAGCATTTGAATTTGATAACACACAATAAACAAATTGATGACGTGCACAAACTGAGTTCTATGAAAAAAGAAAACAAATACTGAAAAAAATTCAGAATGTTTTAAAGGGATCCACGATTAGGTGCTACAATAAACTTTTATTTAAGTAATGTCTACATCAGATGTAAAAATAATACAGTAAAAACACTGTAAGATTTTTCGTTTTTTTAAGATTAAATTAAATATTGTCTCACGGATGTCACCATGTTGTTTACACTGCAATGCATTCTGGGTAAATGACATATGCCAGGTCCTTTAGCGCTAGCTCCGTCCAGCTAAAACAGCAATAAGTGATGTTAAACCTTTTCAGTTTGAATTGGAGCGTGCTCAAATTGATGTCATTGTAATAATAATAATAACAACAACAATAAGAAATGATGAATGACACTTTCCACTGTTTCTTCCGGAGAGTAGCGCTGTGTGTCCAGTGTTAGGTCCAATAACACTTCGGTCAGGTGTCAGGTCTGTGATTTTACATTCGGTACTGACGGCAGTGGCAGTAGCTTTGTTATTTAAAAGGGCTCCCAGTGTTGCCTCTCCCTGTGGCTCTACGGTTCCCCAGGAGTGAATGCTGCTTGTCGGGACTTTGATGCAATCAACTGGTTTCCTTATATAGGACATTTTTGACCAATCTGTATAATCTGACCCAATCTGTATAATATGATTGAACTTGACTTTGTAAAGTGCCTTGAGATGACATGTTTCATGATTTGGCGCTATATAAATAAAATTGAATTGAATTGATGTTTCTCTCAGCATTTTTTTCTCACAAGGCGTCCACTTGTTAGCTCCTCTATCAAGTTTGTTGGTAAAAAATTACTCAAGGTCTTCTGGAGAGAAGTGTCGCCAGTTGTCTTCTTCCAACGGCCTTTTTCCCATTCTGCTTTTCTCTTTTTCATGAGGAAAACCATGAAGACTCATTCACGTTTTTCTTTTTTATTGTTAAAAGTACAGCCTAAAGTGACACCATGTGGTGTTGTGTGAAATTACACCAGTCAAACGCAATATGATAGACAACTCAGATCACTCTGTGGACCTAACCATGTCATTAACCCAGCATGCATTGCGCAGGTGAAAAAAATGGTAACCTCCATGGGTGAAAACTATTAAAAAGGATATATAATTTAAATATGATTTTTTTTGTATCATAAACAGCTATTTTTCCTAATAGGAATAGGCCCTGGAAATCTGTGTGGAATGTAGTTGTGACTGATTGCTTGCTGGCAGGTTGTAGATCTACACAGTGTAGATCTACACAGTGCCAGAGGGGGGAGTCTCACACCATTCATCATCCACAGCCCTGAGGTCAAAGGTCAGGCTAAATAGTGGCTGCACGTTTTGGCCGGCGATTACCATGGGGGTATGTGAATGGCTGCTGGTTCCAGGGGAATGTTTGCAGGCACACAGAGAGTATGGTCATGTGAAAGGGTGATAAAGGAAGGAAACATGAGGTTAATACTGCTCAGGCGGATTGTAAGGTCAGTGAGGTGGCAAATTAAATTACCGCTGCTAACTTTGAATAACTTAAACGCCTCTTTCACTTGCTCTGTCCCACACAAGGCAAGCTTACATGTATATGATGTAAATGCAATTTAATTTTACATATTTTATTCTCATTTATATTTAGTTCTGGGGGGGAAATAGATGTTTAACACAAACAAACCTTAATGATACACAAAACAGGCTTGTAAGCTTTCATCATTTGGTTACAAGAGTGTTTCAGAAAACATAAAACCGTGGAAGATTTTTTACATATTGAAAAGCATATTTATACTTTTTACAGCATTTTAAGACCTGGGAAACTTTTAGTTGTTGACTCGACCATAAACTCTGCTGGATATCAAGGCAAACGTGAAGCCATCTGTCTGCCGGCTGAAGCTTGACCGACACCGGGTCATGTCCTGAGGGCTGAAGGCTAAAGGTTTTACCAAGGAAAGGTATGCAAACTTCTGCATTTGAATGTTTTAAAATTATTTCTCATAATAGTCTGGCAAATATAAATATATTTAGTTATCCAAACTCATATAAAAGTGTAGAAAGGTTTAGTCTGGTTCATTGTGAGACAGAGAAAGTCAAGGTCTTTCTACAGGGCATGTGAATTTGTGGTTTCAGATGCACATATGTCCCTGCTACTGTCTCGATCATGACGCCTTCTTGGGGTCAAGTCAACAGAAAAGGCTTTGGCCAGGAGGCATTAAGACACACTGTGCTGACAGCTGCTCCAACTGGGCTTGTTTCCCTTTTCTCAGCTTCTTA
Source organism: Fundulus heteroclitus (assembly GCF_011125445.2). Taxonomy (NCBI): domain Eukaryota; kingdom Metazoa; phylum Chordata; class Actinopteri; order Cyprinodontiformes; family Fundulidae; genus Fundulus; species Fundulus heteroclitus. Next base: position 1,177,134 of record NC_046379.1, on the reverse strand, counting down.
AAGGGTCAACTGTGTCTAAACCTCTGTCTTATTCCAAGACTCTCCACTGTGTTTATGAACAGGGACCCAGTTGGCATTCCCACTCTTGTTTGGATTGGAGGCCGTTGCAAAGTGCACCACCAATCAGGACAGAACAGCAAAGCAGAATGGGTATATTTTATGACATCTCTATCAACTTGATTTATGTCCACTCTTGGCATCTTATTTGGAGAAGCTGGCTGTCTACAAGAATCAAGTTTCTCTCTAAAAAAAAGTCAGCTTGATTCTCTAATTGAAATGTTGCTGCTGATCTTGGAAAATACAGTTTTTTACGGCCCTTAATTGGAACTACAATGAATGGTAAGCTGTTTCCATGAACAGAAGATCAAAATGAATATCTAAATCATTTGAATTCAGACTTACACACTGATCAAAAATACTTGACTTATATTTTGTTTTAAAACATACAAGTTATTGTCAGTTTAATGTGATTAGCAGCCTTCTCAACATTGCACTAAAACCTGTACCTCCACATCAACGGTGAGATCCTGGAGCCAACAAGGAACAAATTGCTTTGAATTTTGGAGGTTGAAGAAGTAATTAGGAAACAATTTTCTTATTTTTGTAATTTTTTTTATGAGTGGCTAATTTTACTCAGCTACCTGCTGAGAACTGCATGTGTTGTTAAATATTAGAAGAAAGGGAGAGTGAGAGCTCATTAAAGCCTTTGCCTTCGTAACAGCACCGGCGGCTGAGATGTGCAAACAGCTGCTCCGTGTTTGTGAGAAAAAAACTTCTGACATTTAGTCACAGTTAAGATTAGTTACTGAGAAAAAAACAAATAATTTTAGAAACTATTTTATAAAATGTGTTAATTTAAATTAAGACAGCAATGCAAAACACAGCCAGTCATTCCCTGGTACTTCCCTGAACTTAAGGGGCTACTTTCCAGGATTTTAACACCGTTTTCCTGGAACACTCTGACTACTTTCCTAGAACCTATATGCGTTTTTTCTACAACTAACAGAGTACTTTCCAGATTGTTTAAGCAATGTTCTTGAAACTTTAAAAGGTTCTTTCCCTGTATTTTATGGATGTGGTATCTTCTTGAAACATGGAAGCATTTTGCCAAAATGAACTTTGTTGACACTTACAGGGACTTTCCAGACCTCACAGTCCACTTTTGCCAAATGTAGAGGGTACTTAAAGGAACTTAAAGGGAGCGTTTAGAGGCTTCCTGCCCAGACAATACAGCATGTTTCCTGGGACCTATGGACCTCTTTCTCACTGGCTACTGACCAGGTGTTTACTCCGAACTCAGATGCAATTAAGACAGCTCTTTGTGAGAGCTAACTGGATAATTAGAGGCTAATTATCCAAATAATACTCTTACAAGATTATTCGGTGCAAAATAAAAGGACGGATAGATCAATGCAACTACCCCTCCACTGTAAGCTTTATCATACATCCCATAAGTTCCTATAAAGTTACAACACAGTACCAGCCAGATTGTGGGTTATTGTATATATTCTGACTAGCCAGTAAGTACCTTTTTGTTTGAAGTTAGAGGTAATACCAATCCAGAGTAAATTATGTTTAACAGTAGTTTCTGTCTGGTTATGCTCTAAATCTACAATCAGAGATTTAACTCCCTATTGATAGATATACCTTTATTTCACCCATACATACCTAGAAATAAAAGTTCACCTTAACTTTAAGCAGTCTAATTAAAGTCGTCTTTGTCTGAGCTGTAATTAGATTTTATTTTGGCTGAACTGCAGAGGCAGGAGCTGTTTTGTGCCACTGAGCTGATCTATTTTTTTTTCAGTAATTTGATTCTCCTTAAAACTCCAACAAACTTGTTCCTTCTCAGAAATATAGTTCAACTTTTGGAAAGTGTCAAAGCTGTCAGATAAGTAAAACAGTTCAGTGAAATCATCCTGGCTGGCTTCACAGTGTCCACAAAGGCGGTCTCCATTCGCTGTCAGAAACTGTCAGTAAATCCACAGGGGAGAAGTTGACACAGAATTACTGTTGGTAACAAGCTGTTGTGCCTTTTGGCCGCAGGACATGAGCGCTAGCAGTCGCCGCGTGTTGGCCTAATGAGTAAGCCTGGTTGGATGTACATAGTAGACAAACCACGGCGTTCTTTGTTAGACATGTTTGTTCTGAGAAAGACGATGTTCAGATTAAAACTCGACTGTTTGTGGTTGGAAAAGTCTTGAACTGTTGGGTCACTATAAAGTTTCAGAGTTAAACGTTTTCTAAGCTAAATGCTGTTTATGTATTGCCTAATATCTTAGCAATCTTTAAATATTTCCCTTCCTGTTAATGTTTCCCACACAAAGATTTCAGATATGGTTTAATGTAGAAATAACTGGTACAAAGCGCACTGACAGCCTCAGTCAGACTGCCGAGGGAACAGGAGTGCTCATCTGCATAACCTCCACTAAAGTCTCAACCCCAGCGGACGATTTCAGAAAGACAAAACAGATGAAACACAACGTTAGCTCATCACTGACTCTGCTCTGCCACTATTACATGTAATTGTCAGAGGTGTGGAAATTTGCTCAGACTTTTCGCAAATAGCTACTCGACTTAATCCTGCCATGAAACTTCTGCTGTCTTTTCAGAAATAAACCTCTAAATCATTTGCAGATGTTTTCAAGCACAGAATGTGTTTCTGTCTCATCCCGTCCTGTTCATTCATTTGATACTTGCACAGATTTTATTTTATGTTTGCCTGAACATTATGATGCACTTTTAAAAGAGATTGCTGGTGGATATTTAATATTTGACTGAAGGAGGGTTACTATGAATTCCAGTATATGTTAAAAATGTGTTAAAAAAGAGATCAACAAATAAGAGAAGGAAATTATAATTTGCACAATCCAAAAAGGGAAAATGCCTGAAACTAACATATGAGAAGGAATCAAAATGCACAAAGTGAAGATCATAAAAAATACATAAGAAACACAATTTAATTAATTGTATGGGAACAAACAAACAGCAATAATGAGCAACAAAGAGAAATTATCTGAATATAAAAAGCCCTAAACAATAATACCCTATTTAAAATCTGCAAAACAAACATAAGTGAAAACTCTAACACAAACACCCATGGAGGCAATGTGTGCAAATAAGCTCCTGTTGACTTGCTCAGTGATTTTTTTTTCAGAGGTGAGGAATCCAGGTCCATAAAGTAAAAAGCCGATCCAGAGATTAGTTCCAACCATTTGCATTTCCAGCTCCACAGCAGAGACTGGGACCAAATTCACCTGCCTAGGGAAACAGGAGGAAGGAAAACCAGGCAGGGTTTTCACTTCCCTGATGGTAAAACCATGTAACAAAATCACCAAAAATGTATTTTATATCTTCTCAGCACATTTAGTTTAAGCTCCAATCAAATGCCAAGGACCCCGTTAATTGAACTCACCTGGTTTCAATGGGACTAACCAAACCGCCTCAGTATTTAAGCTCAGGTCCTGATTTATGTGTCCCAAGTTTACTTTAGATTTTTTAAAATACGTTTAATATGTTTTTTTGTCATTAAATGAATTGCTCACGCCATCATGCATCTGCATTTGTCCAGTTTGCATTTGGGTCCTCATCATTAACAAAATAGGATATCTGGACACTCTTATCAATGAACAAAATAAAAACATTTTGATCAGCAGCAGATATCAAAGAAACCTTTTATCTTTTATGGCAAAATGAAGACATTTTGTGTAGATGACACATCTGGAGTCAGGCCAAAGCACAAATGAATTTAAATATTTCTTTCTAGTTTTAATGACTTTGGAAAGGTCACAAAAACACATTTATCCAACGACGCAGGATCAAAGGAGCAAATGTGAATAAAGTTGCTTTAAAATAAGGTGTGCTGCTAATGGAAGGCATGATGTTGAAACATGAAAACGTCTGAGATAATGCTGAATATACCTGTACCGCTCTGTGTTTATGTTCTGAATAAAACACTTATCCATTTGTGACGGTATAATAATATAATGGTGGTGGTCCAGATGTGGGCTGGTGTTGGTGGGACTGCCAAGCTGAGCAGAGTTTTACTAAACTAGAGGTGTGAAAAATACCGTGAATTTAGCTTCAATCACAAAGGCCAAACTTGAGGCTCCATAATTAGTTTATATGTTTCCATTAAAGATTCTCTCAGTGGGGGGTCTTAATGACATGTCATGTACGCCTCTCAACAAATAGAACTTCATAGCCTGAAAATGTCACGCTGGATAGAAATTGCATTGGTTTTCATGGAAACTGCCTGCCTTTATAATGGAATAATTCATTTAAAAAGTATTATTCTCCCTTTATACTCATTTATTTTACAGCCTTTATCTATATTATTAAATGTCCCACTCAACTATCAGACAGCAAAATATATTATTTCACCTTTTTAGCAATTGTAAAATGATAAAACTTGTATGCTTTAATTTGAATAATCTTCAACATTTTTGCCATATCAGAAATGTATAACTTTATTTAAATTAACAGCAAGTTTTTCCTTTCATTATTATCACCTAAGCATTAAAAATCATCCTCATTTATGCAATCAGATAACATTTATTTCATGCTCTCGCCCAATGCTAGGCCAAGATTTGAATAAATCCTGATTATATAGGAGTAATGTGCAGAGACACATGGACTGACTGGAGAACAGCGGCTCTGTTCACCTTAATGGTCCGGGCGCTAAATATTAAATACAGATAGGAGGAGAGGGAGCTTTGAAGGGGAATCAATGCCAGCTGCCTTACTTTCAATTTTTTAAAACACAAGCCATTGTGAGGGTGAGAGAAGTGAAGAGGGCATGCAAACAAGCAAGGGGTGGACATGGAAAGAGGAAGAGGAAGAGGAAGGAGGAAGAAATAGGGGCGTCGTCTTCTGCAGCGACCTCAGGAGGAACAATGATGACGAGAAGCTTAATGGAGACTCAGCCCTGCTGCACACTTCACTGCACCTGTCTTGACCTTTCTCCCTTCCATCTTCTGTATCTCCATCTTTCCCAGGGTCCACAGTAATTATGCATGGTATGAGGAGACTCCTCTTTCTGCCCAATCACTGCGTTTGCATTAATAAAACAGCGCTCTTTGGAAACGATCCTCTCCCATTCTTCCTCTGGAAAGCCGGAGCATCTGTTAATATGCTGCCATTCCGACTAAACAATAGAAATAGAGAGGATGAATCCACTGCAGTTAATTTAGCTTGTGATTAATGTGGATCTGAATGCAGCGGGGTTAAGAGCTCAGGCAGCAGATGAGATTTTAAAATCCCATTTTAAAGCATGCAAATGAACACATTCTGTGAGCTGAGAGGACGTTCAGACTCAACCTTCGGATGATACCTGACACAGAAAGCAGCCGGGTTCAACTGATAAGAATGAAGTAAAGAATATAGCTCTTGGTCTAAGCAGGGGGTGATATTCTGCTCCTGATCTGCCTGAATGCGATCTTTAATTTCCCCAACCTAAAAGTGTGCCATCATTTACAATATGTGAAGATATCTGGGTGCTTTGTGGAATAAAGCAAAAAACTTTTAGGCGGTAGATAAAATAATTTGAAGTCATGTCTTTGATATTTTTTTATTGTGTTATAAAATAAATCACTAGCTTAAATGACTTGTGGGTCACACTGTTGTTTGTGGTTGGGTAAAACATTGATGTGCAGTAGAGTATAAAGTGAAATTACCTGTTGTGTTGCACTGGTGCTATATGGATTCACTTAATTTGGCAAATGTACTAAAATGAAACCTACGATTGTTCTTAATCTCCTCTATTAATGATCTAAGATATGCTATTCTAGTTTTGCAAATTAATCATTTATTTCTTTTTGAAAACCTGGTTCAGGTGGTGGGAGGCAGGAGTATATGACAAATGATGGCATTGCCTCCTCTCCATGCATGGAGCTGCTGCAGAGCTGCAGAGCTGCAGAGCCCTTTCACTGACAGACTGCTGCATCCCAGATGCTCTAAGGAGCGTCTCTGCAGGTCCTTCATGCCAGCTGCTGTTAACCTTTATACTCTCTGCTCCTCACATTAAACTCAATAACTGTTTACAACATGCTGCTGGCTCCATGGGTTCTTCATCTAATCAATAATTATTTACTCCGTCTATGAGATACTCATAACTATTTTCACACTTTTTAGCTTTTGTACAATCATGCAAACTGCAGTTTTTTTTTACATCATTTTGTAGATTGGCTGCTGATTTTCTTCTGTTTTTAACTTGACCATTTCATATTGACCTGAATATTCCTTATTATCTATTAATAATTGCACAATATTTCCCTTTCTGCTGTACAGCTTAACTTTGAATGAGCATGTTGATATTTTTTCTAATCTTGTAAGTCTGCCGTCTTATGTCTACTTGTTTTTGTCACTGTCACTCCAATATTTCCCCCCAGTGGGACAATAAAGGAATTTCTATTCCAATATTTTCTATTGAAAGACACACAGAAGCTTTTTGGAAGCACAATAGATTTTTGAGCCAGCAATAATAAGAGACTCAAACTGGAGTGGAGCTCAGAAAACTAAACTTACACAAAGTAGAATGATACAGACACATTTCCACATTATTTCTGAGTCACACTGAGCCTCACTGTGTGACCAAAGGCAAGAGCTTTAGAGGCTGACAACATCACACACCCTATGGGGCCGGCAGTCATTCTGTTGACTGCTAAGCACCACCCAGCTGTATGTGCTGTGCTTGTCAAACATTTTGTCAGTCCCCGGTGGGCCAAGCGGAGATGAAAGCACTTCAGATGAGGAAACTTTCATCAAAACTTAGTCCCAAGGTTTGAAATGTGCTCGCAGAGTCATCTGTCTGTTCTTTTCAAAACAGAATTTAAAAGCAGTGATTAGCCTCAAAAAGCATCATAAGTAAATTCCTAACGGCTAGTCTTGCTTTCCTGGTTGATTATTATTCTGTACTGTTCTTGTTGGCACCTGTCGCTGGTTCTGTGGGGAGTCAGCGAGATGCTAACTAGCTTGTTGCTAACTAAAAGTGGACTAAAAATTATTCATTTAAAACAGTATGCCCTATTTGCAACATTTGATTTTAAATCATAGTGTGTTGGTACAAATGTACATTGGTTCGGAAAGGAAGTGCTAGAAATCAGATTGATTTATAGCCTTAATTTTCAACTGAACGTATCCCAGCAATTGAAATATGACTATTATCTTATGAACAAACAACACTTTTATCTTTGCATCATGAATCAGATCCTGAATAAATATCTTCAGGCAATAAAAAGCGACAATAAGATGAAAACAATGGTGACTAATAAAAGAAATCGACTAAAAGTAACGACTCCCTGCTGAAAAGCTTAATCTTATGGTTCCTGTCTTTGTGATCCACTGATGTGAGCTTGTTAACTCAACCTCATTCTCTGCAGCTTATTGATTGCTGTAACATTTGCACAATTCATGACAGGTGGTGTCATTTAAAGGCTTCATCTGACACGGCTGTCCAGCTCAACAGAAAAGAAAAACTGTGACACTTTGTGTCATTAGGCCGTATCAGCTTCAGACGTGTGTGTGTTTAAAAATGAATGAGGTCCCATTTGATTCCTTAGTGTCGTTAGAGACACAGTCCACATTTATAGAGCTCCGATAATTGTGGAAATGTTTTAGGGAATTGTATCCACCCTCTCAGTGACTATTAGTTTTTTTTTATTAGAAAAAGATGCATTGATTGTTTACTAAGATGAAACTTTTGTGAAAAATGTCCCTTGTTCTTTTCTTAGGAGGCTTGCATTGTATCAGCAGAGCCCTGAAAAACATGCATGTGTTTTCTTTTTTTTCTGGGGTCTATTGGCTTGAAAATGTGTTATTCAACCATAAAGTAAGGTTGCCAGGGAAAAGTATCTCAAGTCTCCGGCTTCTAGTCAGAAAAACATATTCAGCCTCTTTATCCCCATGTTCTTCAAACTCTGACTTAAAATCATCCTCATTCTGTATATAACTGTTACACCTTTCCTACCTTTGTACCTTCTCTTATGAGCCGATGTGGCAAGTGAATTTCTCCAATGTGAGATCAATAAAGCCTACCTTATCTTATCTTATTCACTCCTCCTCAGAAGAGAACAAGTGAATTGTTTTTGTGTGTTGCTTTTTTCTTTGAAATGACCAGAGTTCCTATGAGAAGAAATTAAGCTTGCTAGCGTGATATAGGAGTCAGCAAACTATTCCTTCATAGTATATTCTCAGGCGTTTCAGGTCCTGCTTTAGAAGATTGTTTTCTGATTGCAGTTCTTGAAGTAAAATCATACGCCAGTCTTACATAACCTTGAAAAATTGCCCATAAGGGCAACAGATTAATTTTCTTTATATATATTAAATCAGGATGAATTGTGCTTTTTTTACATCCAACAACTCATGACGCTGTTAATACAAGAGGACATCGGGCATGGATCCAATACAAAGTAGTGCTTCAGTAATCTGGGCCAGTTAAACTAAAGTTGCCTGTATGCCAGATGTTTTGCTAATCTGAACTCAAGTAGCCATTTTGCTAACCCTTATGGGTTATCATATATGTTAGTCTGAGTTCATTATGTTAGCTTCCATGCTAGTATGATGATGATGATGATGATGATGAACTTTATTGTCCCAAAGGAAATTTGTCTTGGGTACAAACTCTGGCTGCTACATAGTCCAACTGTGTCACTGCATTCACACACAAAAAACACTGCTATAGAAATTCCATTATAAGACAATAAATAAATAAATACATAAAGAAGCATGTTACATTACATTTACAATAAAAATAAATAAATAAATAAAAATTTATAAAAACCCGTCTTTAAAAAATCTGTTATAGGACATAATGAATGCATAAAAAAGCATATCAGTTTAGTTTAAAATTTTGGACACCATTGCCTATTCCACAATTTACTGCTTGATGCTGTTTATTGCTTTAATGGAAAGTGGAACAAATGAGTTCTTTTAGCGGTTCAGTCTACAGGCAGGGACTCTAAGATGTCAACCTAAAGGAAGAAACTCATTCTCTGAATAAAGAATATGAGTGGACTCTGAGGTGATTTTCTGGGCTTTTCTGGTTATTATTTCATTGAAGATGGTCTGAAGTGGGAGGTGCTGCTTGACTCCCATCAACTTCATAGCTCTTTGAGTCAGACAGGTAAGTTTGGCCTTCATTTGGACAGACAGGTAACCAAACCAGGGAGAAATGCTGTACCTAATGATGCTCTCTATAACAGCACTGTAAAAGAGTACCATGACTTTCTGACTGACACCAAAGGCCCTAAACCTGCGCAGAAAATGTAGCCGCTGCTGGACCCTGTTGCAGACATAATCAAAAAGTTGGCCTATATACCATTATTAGGGTGATCAAATGTCTTCTTTTGCATGGACCTGTTCACTTTTCCCCTTCTGTTTGGGGCATCTGAGGGCGGGTCAAAACTATTTAAAATGTCCAGTTTTCATCCTTTTTGAAGGGACCAAGGCATGTACTTAAACTGACTGGTGCAATGCATGGAATGTGATGACCCTTGTTTAGTGTGCCATTTAATGCTTAGGCGCATCAGAGATTTCTCCCATGCCATCTCGGTCAAGACAAACTTTCTGGTGCATAGATCTGTTCGGTCACATGGACAAGAAAGGTGGAAAAAACAGTTGTGCTAGCTGATTGAGATTGTTGTTACACCGAGGAACGAGGTTAGGATGCACCAAAGTCAACCAAATATGTTAGAAGGCCAAAAGCATAAGATGTTACTCAGACTCACCCAAGGTTGCACGGTTTATCTTTTCACTTCCCAACCACAAAGCAAATCTTTAATTGGTTTTCTCAGCCCTGTTGCCAACTTAGAAACATTGTAGCTATGTTTAGCAACTTTTTAGATCCCTCCAGCAACTTTTATTTCATAAAAAGTGACTTGCGACAAATCTAACAACATTTTTCTGTTATTGCCGGAAAGCTGCAGCTGCCTGGTCCTGCGCTGCACACCCCACCTGCAGTCATAGCAGAGAGAGCAGAGAAGAGAGGAGACCCACTCCAGTCTGTTTCCACATTGTAAATGGATAAAGCATGCCTGAAGCTGCCAGTAAATCCACCCTAGATTACAAAGCGGGATATCAATATAATGACAGGTTTTGCCCCACCGTATTGGAAGCCTGGCGGGCCACCATGCTTTACTCGCCCCCTTGCCAGTCTAAGCGTTGTTTGTTTACTTAAGATTCTCGATGTTTAACAGTAACATTTCAATCTGGACTCACACGGACAAAAAGAGGCAATTAGAGAGATTTATTGGTTAGAAAAGTCCTTTGGTGCTCTGACCCCAGCAGAAGATGTGGAAGCTCTGAATGTATATGAGTTTGGATGCTCATTTTAGGACTGGGATTAGTGAAGCCTTCCCCCAAAAGAAAATGGGTTGAAATAATTTAGAGAAAAAGGGAAGGGCTTAGAATGAGTAAAGATTCCTAGAGACTTCCCCCCACCCATTAAAAAAAAGGGGGGGGGGTGCTGAGGTAGAGGCAGAGAAAACGATGAATGTGAGGAGAGGAAAATGAAAGCCTTATGAACGAGGTGACAGGAGAGGAGGAGAATTAGGATCTTAAAGGTGCATGCTGTGATTAAGAGAGGGTTAATGAACCTAACAAGGCGAGGGAAGGATGAATGATGACGGATATGTGACGTTGATTGTGCCTGCTAAGGCGTACAGAGGGTGTGGACTGTGCTGTGCCCAAAGGTGTGAAATGAATAGGCAGTACCTGACAAAGGAAAGTAAACGAGGAGCAGGTTTGCAGGTCCAGGTGCAGAACAACTGAGTGAAGCAAAATTACAAAGGTATAGGAGAGGTATGAAATGCGATGAGGCGGGACATGACTAAGAAATATAGAATAGACCTGAGAAAGCCAACCACCACCACTTAATTGCTGGATGCCTTTAGGAGCTGAGAGACTATTCATTCAATAGTGCTGAGAGAAGGTCTGGATGAATATGAGAAACAAATGCTGAAGAAGACCAACGGCGAGCTGTTGCAGGGATGCTGAAGAGAGTGCATGGAAAAGCACTACCGAGGCTGCTCAAATTCTAATTGGATGAGCTGAGAATAAGCTAGAATGACTAAAGCAGAGTATGAAACGCTCAGGATGAACTGAAGACCTTTGGATAAAAAAGATACCTGTTGATAAACCAAATGAAAGAAGGTTAAGGTGGCAAAAAATGACAGAAGCTAGAACTGTTTCAATGAGGAATGAGAACAAAGAGTATTGAGAGTGACCAAGTTTGCGGAGGTGTGCAAAGCAGAAGAATAGGATCTAAGAGAGGAAGGTCATAGACCTGATTTCAAATAAAATATTGCTAACTGACAAAAAGGATGAAGGGATTAATTTAGTCTAGCCTCAGAACCTTGAGAGGGGGAATACCTGGAATTTAGAACGTGATCTCATTTGTGATTTAATTTAAATAACCTGGAACATGATTATGAAGCTGTGAGACACTGCGTGCCAGTGATGCAACGGAGGTAAAGCTAGTCTTGGAAGACGAGCGACCTGTTAAAATGGTATCGACCTGCGATATGAGGTACAGCAGTGATGCACTTCCGTATTCAAAGTCGGCCCCAGAGGCAGCGTGCTATGGAGATGAGTAAAATCTTACAGAAAGATTTAGACCTGGGGAAAGAAAGGAGACCAAACATCTGCAACCCTTGTTCCTGCAATGATCCCCCGAAACCTACGGACAGGGCTGCTTCTGTCGGTTAGTTAGCCGAGTGCATGATGACATGTGAAGGGAGATTCCAGTCCAGTCTAGAGGGGACTGGACCAAAAGGCCCGCTTATTCAATAATAAAGAGGATCCACAAAACAGCTTCAAACTATTTGCTAAACCAACACAGCGAGTCCTACAGCCGAAAATAACCCTCACACTATATAAAAACATGGATCCCACTTGATCTAGTATGTGCCAGTGAGTGAGGTGGACCGGCATAGATTTAAGAGCATCCACAATATTAGCTTTAGTGAGCCAAGCACTTTACCCAGCTGATAGATGAGTGATATTACCTAGTCCACCGTGGCGTAGAAGAGCAAAAAGGGGCTTAAAGATGAGCAAGATAAACTGAGATAGGGGCCAGAGTGAGGAGCTGAGAAGTCGATAACGGCGCTGCCTAAATATTTGCGAGTGGCCATCCCATGCCCCCTCATAAGACCATTGACATCTCCTTAAGGAGCAGCTGAACAGTTAACACTGGTTCATGTAGCACAGACTGGAGATTAATGCAAACGGAGGTGGATGTAGAGGAAGGAGATCCACCTACAGGATTTAATGTTTGATGCTGTTCTCACAACTGTGACTGTTTCCATGTGTTTGGCGCTTACATGGTGAAAATCACTTTGAGCTGCCTTGATAAAGCAAAGTTCTGCCTTGAGTTGAAACGTGCTATACAAATAAACTAAAAAAGACTTTGATCAATTCCAAATGATGTGGATAGAAACATAATCTGTCTGAATGTAAACAGGGAGAGAAGGATGCATGGAATGCTTGCAAAAACAGCTGATCATTTTATCAGCTCTCCATATCTCCATGTCTCTTTTAGAGCTCACTATGGCACACTATATGCTATTGGAAACTCTAGCCTTCTTGCTAGCCTCAGTTCTGTCAAGTAGCCTGTGTGCTAGCTCAGTAAGTTAGCTACCTCGTCATTTTGAGCTCAACAAGTTAACCTTTGTTCAGACCTCTCAACTTTTATCAAAAGTTAAGAGTGAGATTATGCTAATTTTGGGGGCGGGGCTTGTTTGGGGCGGGGCTAACTGGACCCTGGAAGAGCCGGTGGAGTCTCAACTCCATCTCATTTTTATCCCACCAGACATTGAAGTAGACATGTATTACTTTTGTTAAAAAGAGAAAGAGACGTATTAATACCTTATTGTTCAGTTAATGGATTAAAACATAAAAAACACACAAATGTTCAAATAATACTAAATAAATTAAGTAGTTTTAAGTTATTCACCGAATTATTACACTGTTACACATTAATCTATGGGTTTGTTTATCAGTGTAGATCTATAACCTGATTGGTGAATCAGGCTGAGTTTTTCAAGTCTTTATGGTCAACATTTTCCCCTCAGCAGCAACACTAAAGCACAAAGAGGTTCCCGCTGCGTCTTTACGCACGATCCAGCTGCTGATGTCTCCCTCTTTTCAGCTCAATGCACTTCTAGACAGTTACAGTTTATAACCAGCCCATTGCCAAAAACGCATCCCCTGCTGTTTCATAGAAATATACACTTGTAGTTGATGTAACATTTTCTACGTGTTTACACATGTGTTCTGAACTACAAGTGTGAATTTCAGGTGTGTGGGACAATTTTTAGATTAAAAACATAGGGGGATGCGTTTTTTGGCAGCCCCATTGCCAAAAAACGCATCCCCTGCTATCTCAGAGGAGTTGACACTTGTTTGACTGTATTCCTGTATATCCATCTGTGATTAAAGGACAAGGGTCAGCAAATGCAAATTCTGCCCTGTAAAACAATGACAGCGCAATTGTCGTTCTATGATCTGAAGCCCCATTTGGAACTTTTAAACAGGCTTTGAAAAACTTTGATAATTTGCTGCTGTAATATTATAGATTTTTCAGAATAAAAGCTAGCAGATGTGCAGAATCAAAACATAACAGAAATACAATTATAGAGCATTCAGTATTGTAAGAAAGCCCACACTGGTTTCTGGATAAATAGATATTGTGAGTTAAGTTCTATTCCTTTTATGCCTCTTTCCTTGTAAGTTGTGAAATGTCCCATCTCCTGAATGCACCATAGCTTTCTGACGCTCACGAATGCATCCCACTGGTCTATGAACGCGGTGCCTGCACGTTTGATTTGATCTTCCGCTTAAGAAAAAGCTTTTCAGTTTCAAAACTCACGTCGGCTCTCACGTTTATTGTTGTGTGTGAATGACAAGAGACCACAACAAATAAATCAGCCGTACCTCGGATAAAACTTTGGATTTAATGTTGTGCATA